>NC_085029.1:17343204-17484989 GCF_963692335.1 Osmerus eperlanus
CCTCACAGTCCTCCCTCCCTCCCTCGCTCCCTCCTCACAGTCGCTCCCTCCCTCCCCTCCTCACAGTCGCTCCCTCCCTCCTCCCTCCTCACAGTCGCTCCCTCCTCCCTCCCCTCCTCACAGTCGCTCCCTCCCCTCCCTCCCCTCACAGTCGCTCCCTCCCTCCCCTCACAGTCGCTCCCTCCCTCCCCTCACAGTCCTCCCCCTCCCTCCCCTCCTCACAGTCGCTCCCTCCCTCCCTCCCCCTCACAGTCCGCTCCCTCCCTCCCCTCCTCACAGTCGCTCCCTCCCTCCCCCTCCTCACAGTCCCTCCCTCCCTCCCTCCCCTCCTCACAGTCCCTCCCTCCCTCCCCTCACAGTCGCTCCCTCCCTCCCCTCACAGTCGCTCCCTCCCTCCCTCCCCTCCTCACAGTCGCTCCCTCCCTCCCCTCCTCACAGTCGCTCCCTCCCTCCCTCCCCTCACAGTCGCTCCCTCCCTCCCCCTCACAGTCGCTCCCTCCCTCCCTCCCCTCCTCACAGTCGCTCCCTCCCTCCCTCCCTCACAGTCGCTCCCTCCCTCCCTCCCCTCACAGTCGCTCCCTCCCCTCCTCACAGTCGCTCCCTCCCTCCCCTCCTCACAGTCCCTCCCTCCCTCCCCTCCTCACAGTCCCTCCCTCCCTCCCCTCCTCACAGTCCCTCCCTCCCTCCCTCCCCTCCTCACAGTCCCTCCCTCCCTCCCCTCCTCACAGTCCTCCCTCCCTCCCTCCCCTCCTCACAGTCCCTCCCTCCCTCCCCTCCTCACAGTCCCTCCTCCCTCCCTCCCCTCCTCACAGTCCCTCCCTCCCTCCCCTCCTCACAGTCCCTCCCTCCCTCCCTCCCCTCCTCACAGTCGCTCCCTCCCTCCCCTCCTCACAGTCGCTCCCCTCCCTCCCCTCCTCACAGTCGCTCCCTCCCTCCCTCCCCTCCTCACAGTCGCTCCCTCCCTCCCTCCCCTCACAGTCGCTCCCTCCCTCCCCTCACAGTCGCTCCCTCCCTCCCTCCCCTCCTCACAGTCGCTCCCTCCCTCCCTCCCCTCACAGTCGCTCCCTCCCTCCCCTCCTCACAGTCGCTCCCTCCCTCCCCTCCTCACAGTCGCTCCCTCCCTCCCTCCCCTCCTCACAGTCCCTCCCTCCCTCCCTCCCTCCCCTCACAGTCGCTCCCTCCCTCCCCTCACAGTCGCTCCCTCCCTCCCTCCCCTCCTCACAGTCGCTCCCTCCCTCCCTCCCCTCACAGTCGCTCCCTCCCTCCCCCTCACAGTCGCTCCCTCCCTCCCTCCCCTCCTCACAGTCGCTCCCTCCCTCCTCCCCTCACAGTCGCTCCCCTCCCTCCCTCCCCTCACAGTCGCTCCCTCCCCTCCTCACAGTCGCTCCCTCCCTCCCCTCCTCACAGTCGCCTCCCTCCCTCCCCTCCTCACAGTCCCTCCCTCCCTCCCCTCCTCACAGTCCCTCCCTCCCTCCCTCCCCTCCTCACAGTCCCTCCCTCCCTCCCCTCCTCACAGTCCCTCCTCCCTCCCCTCCTCACAGTCCCTCCCTCCCTCCCCTCCTCACAGTCCTCCCTCCCTCCCTCCCCTCCTCACAGTCCCTCCCTCCCTCCCCTCCTCACAGTCCCTCCCTCCTCCCTCCCCTCCTCACAGTCGCTCCCTCCCTCCCCACCTCACAGTCGCTCCCTCCCTCCCTCCCCTCCTCACAGTCCCTCCCTCCCTCCCTCCCCTCCTCACAGTCGCTCCCTCCCTCCCCTCCTCACAGTCGCTCCCTCCCTCCCTCCCCTCCTCACAGTCCGCTCCCTCCCTCCCCTCCTCACAGTCCCTCCCTCCCTCCCTCCCCTCCTCACAGTCGCTCCCTCCCTCCCCTCCCCTCCTCACAGTCGCTCCCTCCTCCACCTTGCAGTCCCTCCCTCCCTCCCCTCCTCACAGTCCCTCCCTCCCTCCCTCCCCCTCCTCACAGTCGCCCTCCCTCCCTCCCCTCCTCACAGTCCGCTCCCTCCCTCCCCTCCTCACAGTCGCTCCCTCCCTCCCTCCCCTCCTCACAGTCGCTCCCTCCCTCCCCTCCTCACAGTCCCTCCCTCCCTCCCTCCCTCCTCACAGTCCCTCCCTCCCTCCCTCCCCTCACAGTCGCTCCCTCCCTCCCCTCACAGTCGCTCCCTCCCTCCCTCCCCTCCTCACAGTCGCTCCCTCCCTCCCTCCCCTCCTCACAGTCGCTCCCTCCCTCCCTCCCCTCACAGTCGCTCCCCTCCCTCCCCTCACAGTCGCTCCCTCCCTCCCTCCCCTCCTCACAGTCGCTCCCTCCCTCCCTCCCCTCACAGTCGCTCCCTCCCTCCCTCCCCTCACAGTCGCTCCCTCCCCTCCTCACAGTCGCTCCCTCCCTCCCCTCCTCACAGTCCCTCCCTCCCTCCCCTCCTCACAGTCCCTCCCTCCCTCCCCCTCCTCACAGTCCCTCCCCTCCCCTCCCCTCCCTCCCCTCCTCACAGTCCCTCCCTCCCTCCCCTCCTCACAGTCCCTCCCTCCCTCCCCTCCTCACAGTCCCTCCCTCCCTCCCCTCCTCACAGTCCCTCCCTCCCTCCCCTCCTCACAGTCCCTCCCTCCCTCCCCTCCTCACAGTCCCTCCCTCCCTCCCTCCCCTCCTCACAGTCGCTCCCTCCCTCCCCTCCTCACAGTCGCTCCCTCCCTCCCCTCCTCACAGTCGCTCCCTCCCTCCCTCCCCTCCTCACAGTCGCTCCCTCCCTCCCTCCCCTCACAGTCGCTCCCTCCCTCCCCTCACAGTCGCTCCCTCCCTCCCTCCCCTCCTCACAGTCGCTCCCTCCCTCCCTCCCCTCACAGTCGCTCCCTCCCTCCCCTCCTCACAGTCGCTCCCTCCCTCCCCTCCTCACAGTCCCTCCCTCCCTCCCTCCCCTCCTCACAGTCCCTCCCTCCCTCCCTCCCCTCACAGTCGCTCCCTCCCTCCCCTCACAGTCGCTCCCTCCCTCCCTCCCCTCCTCACAGTCGCTCCCTCCCTCCCTCCCCTCACAGTCGCTCCCTCCCTCCCCTCACAGTCGCTCCCTCCCTCCCTCCCCTCCTCACAGTCGCTCCCTCCCTCCCTCCCCTCACAGTCGCTCCCTCCCTCCCTCCCCTCACAGTCGCTCCCTCCCCTCCTCACAGTCGCTCCCTCCCTCCCCTCCTCACAGTCCCTCCCTCCCTCCCCTCCTCACAGTCCCTCCCTCCCTCCCCTCCTCACAGTCCCTCCCTCCCTCCCTCCCCTCCTCACAGTCCCTCCCTCCCTCCCCTCCTCACAGTCCCTCCCTCCCTCCCCTCCTCACAGTCCCCTCCCTCCCTCCCCTCCTCACAGTCCCTCCCTCCCTCCCTCCCCTCCTCACAGTCCCTCCCTCCCTCCCCTCCTCACAGTCCCTCCCTCCCTCCCTCCCCTCCTCACAGTCGCTCCCTCCCTCCCCACCTCACAGTCGCTCCCTCCCTCCCTCCCCTCCTCACAGTCCCTCCCTCCCTCCCTCCCCTCCTCACAGTCGCTCCCTCCCTCCCCTCCTCACAGTCGCTCCCTCCCTCCCTCCCCTCCTCACAGTCGCTCCCTCCCTCCCCTCCTCACAGTCGCTCCCTCCCTCCCTCCCCTCCTCACAGTCCCTCCCTCCCTCCCTCCCCACCTCACAGTCGCTCCCTCCCTCCCTCCCCTCCTCACAGTCCCTCCCTCCCTCCCTCCCCTCCTCACAGTCGCTCCCTCCCTCCCCTCCTCACAGTCGCTCCCTCCCTCCCCTCCTCACAGTCGCTCCCTCCCCTCCCCCTCCTCACAGTCGCTCCCTCCTCACAGTCCCTCCCTCCCTCCCCTCCTCACAGTCGCTCCCTCCCTCCCCTCCTCACAGTCGCTCCCTCCCTCCCCTCCTCACAGTCGCTCCCTCCCTCCCTCCCCACCTCACAGTCGCTCCCTCCCTCCCTCCCCTCCTCACAGTCCCTCCCTCCCTCCCCTCCTCACAGTCGCTCCCTCCCTCCCTCCCCTCCTCACAGTCCCTCCCTCCCTCCCTCCCCTCCTCACAGTCGCTCCCTCCCTCCCTCCCCTCCTCACAGTCGCTCCCTCCCCACCTTGCAGTCGCTCCCTCCCTCCCCACCTCACAGTCCCTCCCTCCCTCCCCTCCTCACAGTCCCTCCCTCCCTCCCCTCCTCACAGTCCCTCCCTCCCTCCCTCCCCTCCTCACAGTCGCTCCCTCCCTCCCCTCCTCACAGTCGCTCCCTCCCTCCCCTCCTCACAGTCGCTCCCTCCCTCCCCTCCTCACAGTCGCTCCCTCCCTCCCTCCCCTCCTCACAGTCGCTCCCTCCCTCCCCTCACAGTCGCTCCCTCCCTCCCCTCACAGTCGCTCCCTCCCTCCCTCCCCTCCTCACAGTCGCTCCCTCCCTCCCTCCCCTCACAGTCGCTCCCTCCCTCCCCTCCTCACAGTCGCTCCCTCCCTCCCCTCCTCACAGTCCCTCCCTCCCTCCCTCCCCTCCTCACAGTCCCTCCCTCCCTCCCTCCCCTCACAGTCGCTCCCTCCCTCCCCTCACAGTCGCTCCCTCCCTCCCTCCCCTCCTCACAGTCGCTCCCTCCCTCCCTCCCCTCCTCACAGTCGCTCCCTCCCTCCCTCCCCTCACAGTCGCTCCCTCCCTCCCCTCACAGTCGCTCCCTCCCTCCCTCCCCTCACAGTCGCTCCCTCCCTCCCCTCACAGTCGCTCCCTCCCTCCCTCCCCTCCTCACAGTCGCTCCCTCCCTCCCTCCCCTCACAGTCGCTCCCTCCCTCCCTCCCCTCACAGTCGCTCCCTCCCCTCCTCACAGTCGCTCCCTCCCTCCCCTCCTCACAGTCCCTCCCTCCCTCCCCTCCTCACAGTCCCTCCCTCCCTCCCCTCCTCACAGTCCCTCCCTCCCTCCCTCCCCTCCTCACAGTCCCTCCCTCCCTCCCCTCCTCACAGTCCCTCCCTCCCTCCCCTCCTCACAGTCCCTCCCTCCCTCCCCTCCTCACAGTCCCTCCCTCCCTCCCTCCCCTCCTCACAGTCGCTCCCTCCCTCCCCTCCTCACAGTCGCTCCCTCCCTCCCCTCCTCACAGTCGCTCCCTCCCTCCCTCCCCTCCTCACAGTCGCTCCCTCCCTCCCTCCCCTCACAGTCGCTCCCTCCCTCCCCTCACAGTCGCTCCCTCCCTCCCTCCCCTCCTCACAGTCGCTCCCTCCCTCCCTCCCCTCACAGTCGCTCCCTCCCTCCCCTCCTCACAGTCGCTCCCTCCCTCCCCTCCTCACAGTCCCTCCCTCCCTCCCCTCCTCACAGTCCCTCCCTCCCTCCCTCCCCTCACAGTCGCTCCCTCCCTCCCCTCACAGTCGCTCCCTCCCTCCCTCCCCTCCTCACAGTCGCTCCCTCCCTCCCTCCCCTCACAGTCGCTCCCTCCCTCCCCTCACAGTCGCTCCCTCCCTCCCTCCCCTCCTCACAGTCGCTCCCTCCCTCCCTCCCCTCACAGTCGCTCCCTCCCTCCCTCCCCTCACAGTCGCTCCCTCCCCTCCTCACAGTCGCTCCCTCCCTCCCCTCCTCACAGTCCCTCCCTCCCTCCCCTCCTCACAGTCCCTCCCTCCCTCCCCTCCTCACAGTCCCTCCCTCCCTCCCTCCCCTCCTCACAGTCCCTCCCTCCCTCCCCTCCTCACAGTCCCTCCCTCCCTCCCCTCCTCACAGTCCCTCCCTCCCTCCCCTCCTCACAGTCCCTCCCTCCCTCCCCTCCTCACAGTCCCTCCCTCCCTCCCCTCCTCACAGTCCCTCCCTCCCTCCCTCCCCTCCTCACAGTCCCTCCCTCCCTCCCCTCCTCACAGTCCCTCCCTCCCTCCCCTCCTCACAGTCCCTCCCTCCCTCCCCTCCTCACAGTCCCTCCCTCCCTCCCTCCCCTCCTCACAGTCCCTCCCTCCCTCCCCTCCTCACAGTCCCTCCCTCCCTCCCTCCCCTCCTCACAGTCGCTCCCTCCCTCCCCTCCTCACAGTCGCTCCCTCCCTCCCCTCCTCACAGTCGCTCCCTCCCTCCCTCCCCTCCTCACAGTCGCTCCCTCCCTCCCTCCCCTCACAGTCGCTCCCTCCCTCCCCTCACAGTCGCTCCCTCCCTCCCTCCCCTCCTCACAGTCGCTCCCTCCCTCCCTCCCCTCACAGTCGCTCCCTCCCTCCCCTCCTCACAGTCGCTCCCTCCCTCCCCTCCTCACAGTCCCTCCCTCCCTCCCTCCCCTCCTCACAGTCCCTCCCTCCCTCCCCTCACAGTCGCTCCCTCCCTCCCCTCACAGTCGCTCCCTCCCTCCCTCCCCTCCTCACAGTCGCTCCCTCCCTCCCTCCCCTCCTCACAGTCGCTCCCTCCCTCCCTCCCCTCACAGTCGCTCCCTCCCTCCCCTCACAGTCGCTCCCTCCCTCCCTCCCCTCCTCACAGTCGCTCCCTCCCTCCCTCCCCTCACAGTCGCTCCCTCCCTCCCTCCCCTCACAGTCGCTCCCTCCCCTCCTCACAGTCGCTCCCTCCCTCCCCTCCTCACAGTCCCTCCCTCCCTCCCCTCCTCACAGTCCCTCCCTCCCTCCCCTCCTCACAGTCCCTCCCTCCCTCCCTCCCCTCCTCACAGTCCCTCCCTCCCTCCCCTCCTCACAGTCCCTCCCTCCCTCCCCTCCTCACAGTCCCTCCCTCCCTCCCCTCCTCACAGTCCCTCCCTCCCTCCCTCCCCTCCTCACAGTCCCTCCCTCCCTCCCCTCCTCACAGTCCCTCCCTCCCTCCCTCCCCTCCTCACAGTCGCTCCCTCCCTCCCCTCCTCACAGTCGCTCCCTCCCTCCCCTCCTCACAGTCGCTCCCTCCCTCCCTCCCCTCCTCACAGTCGCTCCCTCCCTCCCTCCCCTCACAGTCGCTCCCTCCCTCCCCTCACAGTCGCTCCCTCCCTCCCTCCCCTCCTCACAGTCGCTCCCTCCCTCCCTCCCCTCACAGTCGCTCCCTCCCTCCCCTCCTCACAGTCGCTCCCTCCCTCCCCTCCTCACAGTCCCTCCCTCCCTCCCTCCCCTCCTCACAGTCCCTCCCTCCCTCCCTCCCTCCCCTCACAGTCGCTCCCTCCCTCCCCTCACAGTCGCTCCCTCCCTCCCTCCCCTCCTCACAGTCGCTCCCTCCCTCCCTCCCCTCACAGTCGCTCCCTCCCTCCCCTCACAGTCGCTCCCTCCCTCCCTCCCCTCCTCACAGTCGCTCCCTCCCTCCCTCCCCTCACAGTCGCTCCCTCCCTCCCTCCCCTCACAGTCGCTCCCTCCCCTCCTCACAGTCGCTCCCTCCCTCCCCTCCTCACAGTCCCTCCCTCCCTCCCCTCCTCACAGTCCCTCCCTCCCTCCCCTCCTCACAGTCCCTCCCTCCCTCCCTCCCCTCCTCACAGTCCCTCCCTCCCTCCCCTCCTCACAGTCCCTCCCTCCCTCCCCTCCTCACAGTCCCTCCCTCCCTCCCCTCCTCACAGTCCCTCCCTCCCTCCCTCCCCTCCTCACAGTCCCTCCCTCCCTCCCCTCCTCACAGTCCCTCCCTCCCTCCCCTCCTCACAGTCGCTCCCTCCCTCCCCACCTCACAGTCGCTCCCTCCCTCCCTCCCCTCCTCACAGTCCCTCCCTCCCTCCCTCCCCTCCTCACAGTCGCTCCCTCCCTCCCCTCCTCACAGTCGCTCCCTCCCTCCCTCCCCTCCTCACAGTCCCTCCCTCCCTCCCCTCCTCACAGTCCCTCCCTCCCTCCCTCCCCTCCTCACAGTCGCTCCCTCCCTCCCTCCCCTCCTCACAGTCGCTCCCTCCCCACCTTGCAGTCCCTCCCTCCCTCCCCTCCTCACAGTCCCTCCCTCCCTCCCTCCCCTCCTCACAGTCCCTCCCTCCCTCCCCTCCTCACAGTCCCTCCCTCCCTCCCCTCCTCACAGTCCCTCCCTCCCTCCCTCCCCTCCTCACAGTCGCTCCCTCCCTCCCCTCCTCACAGTCCCTCCCTCCCTCCCTCCCCTCCTCACAGTCCCTCCCTCCCTCCCTCCCCTCACAGTCGCTCCCTCCCTCCCCTCACAGTCGCTCCCTCCCTCCCTCCCCTCCTCACAGTCGCTCCCTCCCTCCCTCCCCTCCTCACAGTCGCTCCCTCCCTCCCTCCCCTCACAGTCGCTCCCTCCCTCCCCTCACAGTCGCTCCCTCCCTCCCTCCCCTCCTCACAGTCGCTCCCTCCCTCCCTCCCCTCACAGTCGCTCCCTCCCTCCCTCCCCTCACAGTCGCTCCCTCCCCTCCTCACAGTCGCTCCCTCCCTCCCCTCCTCACAGTCCCTCCCTCCCTCCCCTCCTCACAGTCCCTCCCTCCCTCCCCTCCTCACAGTCCCTCCCTCCCTCCCTCCCTCCCCTCCTCACAGTCCCTCCCTCCCTCCCCTCCTCACAGTCCCTCCCTCCCTCCCCTCCTCACAGTCCCTCCCTCCCTCCCCTCCTCACAGTCCCTCCCTCCCTCCCTCCCCTCCTCACAGTCCCTCCCTCCCTCCCCTCCTCACAGTCCCTCCCTCCCTCCCTCCCCTCCTCACAGTCGCTCCCTCCCTCCCCTCCTCACAGTCGCTCCCTCCCTCCCCTCCTCACAGTCGCTCCCTCCCTCCCTCCCCTCCTCACAGTCGCTCCCTCCCTCCCTCCCCTCACAGTCGCTCCCTCCCTCCCCTCACAGTCGCTCCCTCCCTCCCTCCCCTCCTCACAGTCGCTCCCTCCCTCCCTCCCCTCACAGTCGCTCCCTCCCTCCCCTCCTCACAGTCGCTCCCTCCCTCCCCTCCTCACAGTCCCTCCCTCCCTCCCTCCCCTCCTCACAGTCCCTCCCTCCCTCCCTCCCCTCACAGTCGCTCCCTCCCTCCCCTCACAGTCGCTCCCTCCCTCCCTCCCCTCCTCACAGTCGCTCCCTCCCTCCCTCCCCTCACAGTCGCTCCCTCCCTCCCCTCACAGTCGCTCCCTCCCTCCCTCCCCTCCTCACAGTCGCTCCCTCCCTCCCTCCCCTCACAGTCGCTCCCTCCCTCCCTCCCCTCACAGTCGCTCCCTCCCCTCCTCACAGTCGCTCCCTCCCTCCCCTCCTCACAGTCCCTCCCTCCCTCCCCTCCTCACAGTCCCTCCCTCCCTCCCCTCCTCACAGTCCCTCCCTCCCTCCCTCCCCTCCTCACAGTCCCTCCCTCCCTCCCCTCCTCACAGTCCCTCCCTCCCTCCCCTCCTCACAGTCCCTCCCTCCCTCCCCTCCTCACAGTCCCTCCCTCCCTCCCTCCCCTCCTCACAGTCCCTCCCTCCCTCCCCTCCTCACAGTCCCTCCCTCCCTCCCTCCCCTCCTCACAGTCGCTCCCTCCCTCCCCACCTCACAGTCGCTCCCTCCCTCCCTCCCCTCCTCACAGTCCCTCCCTCCCTCCCTCCCCTCCTCACAGTCGCTCCCTCCCTCCCCTCCTCACAGTCGCTCCCTCCCTCCCTCCCCTCCTCACAGTCGCTCCCTCCCTCCCCTCCTCACAGTCGCTCCCTCCCTCCCTCCCCTCCTCACAGTCCCTCCCTCCCTCCCTCCCCACCTCACAGTCGCTCCCTCCCTCCCTCCCTCCCCTCCTCACAGTCCCTCCCTCCCTCCCTCCCCTCCTCACAGTCGCTCCCTCCCTCCCCTCCTCACAGTCGCTCCCTCCCTCCCCTCCTCACAGTCGCTCCCTCCCTCCCTCCCCTCCTCACAGTCGCTCCCTCCCTCCCCTCCTCACAGTCGCTCCCTCCCTCCCCTCCTCACAGTCGCTCCCTCCCTCCCTCCCCACCTCACAGTCGCTCCCTCCCTCCCTCCCCTCCTCACAGTCCCTCCCTCCCTCCCTCCCCTCCTCACAGTCGCTCCCTCCCTCCCTCCCCTCCTCACAGTCCCTCCCTCCCTCCCCTCCTCACAGTCGCTCCCTCCCTCCCTCCCCTCCTCACAGTCGCTCCCTCCCCACCTTGCAGTCGCTCCCTCCCTCCCCACCTCACAGTCCCTCCCTCCCTCCCCTCCTCACAGTCGCTCCCTCCCCACCTTGCAGTCGCAGCCCATCTGGTATCTCTGGCTCAGGCTCTTCTTCTGGGCGGGGCTCATGGTGTCCCAGGGCATGATGTAATCACACAGCGTCACGTGCACGCTGCCGCCTGCCTCCGCCTTGCCTGCAGCGCCCACAGAGAGAGGGGGGTTACACACCCTTCAGACACACATGTATATACCCACACATAACAGACATGCATGCACAGCACTCACCCCCTCCCTCATTCCCAGCCTCCCTCTCCCCCAGCCTCCCTCTCCCCCAGCCTCCCTCTCTCCCAGCCTCCCTCTCCCCCAGCCTCCCTCTCCCCCAGCCTCCCTCTCTCCCAGCCTCCCTCTCCCCCAGCCTCCCTCTCCCCCAGCCTCCCTCTCTCCCAGCCTCCCTCTCCCCCAGCCTCCCTCTCTCCCAGCCTCCCTCTCTCCCAGCCTCCCTCTCCCCCAGCCTCCCTCTCCCCCAGCCTCTCTCTCCCCCAGCCTCCCTCTCCCCCAGCCTCCCTCTCCCCCAGCCTCCAGAGCAGGGGACAGTACCTTGAGGCAGATCTCAGCATGTTAAAGCTTATCCTGGAGTCTGCAGAGGAGTGATTCATTTAAGACCTGTCTGAGGAGGGTGTGTGTCCGCCTGTCTGCTCTCCTGTGTGTGTGTGTGTGTGTGTGTCTGCTCTCCTGTGTGTGTGTGTGTGTGTGTGTCTGCTCTCCTGTGTGTGTGTGTGTCCGCCTGTCTGCTCTCCTGTGTGTGTGTGTGTGTGTGTGTCTGCTCTCCTGTGTGTGTGTGTGTGTGTGTGTGTCTGCTCTCCTGTGTGTGTGTGTGTGTGTGTGTGTGTGTGTGTCTGCTCTCCTGTGTGTGTGTGTGTGTGTGTGTCTGCTCTCCTGTGTGTGTGTGTGTGTGTGTGTGTCTGCTCTCCTGTGTGTGTGTGTGTGTGTGTCTGCTCTCCTGTGTGTGTGTGTGTGTGTGTGTCTGCTCTCCTGTGTGTGTGTGTGTGTGTGTGTCTGCTCTCCTGTGTGTGTGTGTGTGTGTGTGTGTGTCTGCTCTCCTGTGTGTGTGTGTGTGTGTGTGTCTGCTCTCCTGTGTGTGTGTGTGTGTGTGTGTCTGCTCTCCTGTGTGTGTGTGTGTGTGTGTGTGTCTGCTCTCCTGTGTGTGTGTGTGTGTGTGTGTCTGCTCTCCTGTGTGTGAGTGTGTGTGTGTCTGCTGCCTGTCTGCTCTCCTGTGTGTGTGTGTGTGTGTGTGTCTGCTCTCCTGTGTGTGTGTGTGTGTGTGTGTCTGCTCTCCTGTGTGTGTGTGTGTGTGTGTGTCTGCTCTCCTGTGTGTGTGTGTGTGTGTGTGTCTGCTCTCCTGTGTGTGTGAGTGTGTGTGTGTGTCTGCTCTCCTGTGTGTGTGAGTGTGTGTGTGTGTCTGCTCTCCTGTGTGTGTGTGTGTGTGTGTGTCTGCTCTCCTGTGTGTGTGTGTGTGTGTGTGTCTGCTCTCCTGTGTGTGTGTGTGTGTGTGTGTCTGCTCTCCTGTGTGTGTGTGTGTGTGTGTGTCTGCTCTCCTGTGTGTGTGTGTGTGTGTGTGTCTGCTCTCCTGTGTGTGTGTGTGTGTGTGTGTCTGCTCTCCTGTGTGTGTGTGTGTGTGTGTGTCTGCTCTCCTGTGTGTGTGTGTGTGTGTGTCTGCTCTCCTGTGTGTGTGTGTCTGCTCTCCTGTGTGTGTGTGTGTGTGTGTCTGCTCTCCTGTGTGTGTGTGTGTGTCTGCTCTCCTGTGTGTGTGTGTGTGTGTGTCTGCTCTCCTGTGTGTGTGTGTGTGTGTGTCTGCTCTCCTGTGTGTGTGTGTGTGTGTGTGTGTGTGTCTGCTCTCCTGTGTGTGTGTGTGTGTGTGTGTGTGTGTGTGTGTGTGTGTGTGTGTGATAAAGACTGACCTGAGATCAGGTACTCCTTCTTGCCGCTGGTGTCCAGGGTGACGCCGCAGATGGCAGAGACGGGCGCGGTGAACACAGACTCCACATCCTGGTCAGGACCCTTGAACATCTGAACACAACCAGGGTCAGGGGTCAGAGGGGGAAGGATGCAACACAACCAGGGACAGGGGTCAGAGGGGGAAGGATGCAACACAACCAGGGACAGGGGTCAGAGGGGGAAGGATGCAACACAACCAGGGACAGGGGTCAGAGGGGGAAGGATGCAACACAACCAGGGACAGGGGTCAGAGGGGGAAGGATGCAACACAACCAGGGTCAGGGGTCAGAGGGGGAAGGATGCAACACAACCAGGGACAGGGGTCAGAGGGGGAAGGATGCAACACAACCAGGGTCAGGGGTCAGAGGGGGAAGGATGCAACACAACCAGGGACAGGGGTCAGAGGGGGAAGGATGCAACACAACCAGGGTCAGGGGTCAGAGGGGGATGTCTGGGTGAAAGGTCAGGGCTCAGAGGGGGATGTCTGGGTGAAGGGTCAGGGGTCAGAGGGGAAGTCTGGGTGAAAGGTCAGGGGTCAGAGGGGGATGTCTGGGTGAAAGGTCAGGGGTCAGAGGTGAGGGGTCGGGGAGCTCACCTTGATCTGTTTGACCTCATACTGGATCCTCTTGATGGGGTTTCCATAGATGTCATTCCCAGTATCCACCTCCTTCTCTCCCACCACCTTGGCTCGGATAACTGACACAAACACAGACAGAGTGAGAACAGAGGAGCCTGTCTGTCAGCCCAGAGTGGTGCAGGTAACGTGTGTCATCATCCTCAACCAGACCACACTGGGCTCCTCTCAGGAACAACATGATCTGGATACAGGCAGGAGACACACTGAGGGGGTGTGTGCATGAGCGTGTGTGTGGCTGCACATGTGCATGTGAGGTCGGTGTGTTTTAATGGTTTCACTGACTACATCATGCTTTAGCAATGCAAAGGAAATGGAAAATATGAGCAATAGACAAGAACGTAAAATACCCAGAATACCCACATACACACAAATATGCAATCATTAAATCCATACACACACACAGAGTTCATAGCTCCCTGAGTTAACATCTGTACATGGCTGTACTTTTGCTGTCTGACTGGGACTGAACACAAAAGCCTTTTGACTGCCAGCACCTACTGACCCACAGACACACAAACACACACACACACACAGAGAGGGTTACATTTACACTCACACACGCACAAACACCAGTGCAGACAGAGGAGAATAATGTAGTAATAATAATACATGTATTAATTTACACTTTTATCCAAAGCAACACACACCAGAGGGACTTGAACCTAAGACCTCTTGATGTGCAGTCAAATCCACGAACCCTGAGCAACATCCATCTGTAATCTACATCCACCTGTAATCTACATCCATCCTGTCAAACCTACAATGAGACGGACACGGGAGATTCCCCCACTCACCACAACTCTGCCTAATTCCATGTACATATCAGTAGCACCATGCAATGTTTTTCCATGAAAACCCCCTTGGAGCAGCCACCACATCCTAACCAGTTCTCTTTCCCCCCCCCCTCTCCCTTCCTCCCTCTCCATCCCTCCCTCCCGGCCACTTACGTTTATACCCCCAGATGGGCCTCGTTAAACCCCCTCAACAGTCTACAGCTCACCATTACTCCTGTAGCACAGGGCTGGCTCTGAGTGCATGTGTGTGAGGGGTTGTTAGTGGTGGTGGTGGTGGGGGGGGGGAGTCTGCTGTTCCAGTGCCCAGGCTCAGGGCGGTGTGTCTGCTGTTCCAGTGCCCAGGCTCAGGGCGGTGTGTCTGGGCAGGACAAAGCTGGGGAGGCCCCTGTGCCCTTCGCTGACAGATGAAGAACTGGCGTGTGTGTGTTCATGTCTGTGTTTACCTTTTAGGCTTGGCCCATGACATTATCCCTCTGTTGTGTGATGTAACACAATATACATGTGTGTACTTGTCTGTGTGTGTGTGTATGTATACGTGTGTGTGTTTATCTAACTCTTTGGTGTGTAAAGTATACGTGAGTGTGTGTTTACCACAGTAAACAGTGGATGAGCCCACGCTTGTCTGCCTTCTTGAGGCCGCCCGGTGGTGTGTGTGTGTGTGTGGAGGAGGCTTACACACACTCGGGACCACGTAGCTGTGGAGTCTCACTCCACTGTGAGCGGACATGTGGGCTGCAAGACACACAGACGTTCTGTTCCCCTGAGCTACACCCATCCCCATGCTCTACCACTGAGCTACACCCATCCCCATGCTCTACCACTGAGCTATACCCATTCCCATGTTCTACCACTGAGCTATACCCATCCCCATGTTCTACCACTGAGCTACACCCATCCCCATGTTCTACCACTGAGCTACACCCATCCCCATGTTCTACCACTGAGCTATACCAATCCCCATGTTCTACCACTGAGCTACACCCATCCCCATGTTCTACCACTGAGCTATACCCATCCCCATGTTCTACCACTGAGCTACACCCATCCCCATGTTCTACCACTGAGCTACACCCATCCCCATGTTCTACCATTGAGCTACACCCATCCCCATGTTCTACCACTGAGCTACACCCATCCCCATGTTCTACCACTGAGCTATACCCATCCCCATGTTCTACCACTGAGCTATACCCATCCCCATGTTCTACCACTGAGCTATACCCATCCCCATGTTCTACCACTGAGCTGTACCCATCCCCATGTTCTACCACTGAGCTATACCCATCCCCATGCTCTACCACTGAGCTATACCCATCTCCATGCTGTGTGTTTGTGTGCACTTTGCATCATTTTGTGTGTGTAAGTGCACATTTGCATGTCGGTGTGTGTGAACATTTGCGTGTGTGTCTGTGTGAGTGTGTGTGTTGCTGCATTTGCCAATGCAAAAGTGGAGCGGGGAAACCCCAGCAACATTCCTGTCATTCCTCCCTATACACTACCCCTGAGAGGAGAGAGAGGGAGGAGAGAGAGATAGTGAGAGAGTGGGAGAGAGACAAAGAGAGTGACAGAAGGAGACAGAGAGACAGAGAGAGAGAGAGACAGAGAGAGAGATAGAGAGAGGAGGGTTGGTAGCAGCTGTTGGTTTATGAAGTGTAGGCATCAGCAACATTCCCTCACATTTAGCAGGCTAGCTTCCAGGAGAGGAGCTACATTTAGTCATTTAGTCAGCTAGGTGTTGGGGCCAGGAGAGGAGCTAGGTGTTGGGGCCAGGAGAGGAGCTAGGTGTTGGGGCCCGGAGAGGAGCTAGGTGTTGGGGCTAGCTTCCACGACACACACTGCCATTCCTGCTGGATCCCAGGTCTCAATCTCCTCCTAGCCACACTGAAAAGACTCTGTTGTCATTTTAGTGCCATACGTGTCTTTACCTGTTCATTACATCTATTAACAACGTGTTCACGCTTTTATCCAAGACGACGGGGCTGTATTTGATCATGCAATCTCTTGTCTAGTCAAATGATATGCCACTGAGATACACACATTCCCTGATCCACTATCTGTTGTGAACAGCGCAGCTACTGTGTTGAACATGAGATTTATGCGCATTCCTCTGTGCTAAGTAAGGTGTTTAATCATCGCATTTCTGCTCCACCTGAAGCCAATGTGCGCAGTTGCACCCTGGTCAAAACACCAGCCACTCCCCTACAGAATGATGCGGCGTATTGCCGCGAATACACCAATAACAATAACGGACGTCTACCGTTGGATAGGCTACATCGTAAAAACAAACATCTGCATCCGCTGTGGTGTATCATTCATAACAACAACAACAACAACAACAGGAGGCGAGGGTGGTGTTAAGTGGTTCGTGCCGTTTCGGCTACTTACCTATGTCCGCGTTGCAGAACGCCTGTTGCGGGTGAACGGGCGCACAGCTGCAAGCTTCAGCTATTTCCTCCGCTCGCCAAAGGATCAATACTACAAGCGTGCACAGGACACCGTTAACGGAAAACGTCATTTTCACGTAAGCTGCCAAACCGTGGTTTTACAGGTGTTATCAAAGTAGCCCTATCGATGGACTACACCGAGTGCTGTGGCGTGTGTAGAGTAAATCCAGCGAAATCGTTTCTTCGTTAGGCTACTCGAGACCTAGCTATGACAACAATAACGGAAGGTCGCGGTCAAGAATCCCGTGTGGAGAAGCAGTGGAGTCACGTTGGCCAATGAAAATCCACCGTGATGTAGCCGAGACTACAGCAAGATTTGGAACAGTTATTGTGTGTCGTGGCCCTCCATTCATCTGCTTCTCTAGCTTTGGAGAATATTTTTGTTTCTTGGTACAGTCACTTTTATAAGCTTTCTGACTCCTCCTCTCGGTAACGGTTTTGCCAGCGGAAGGCGCTCGATCGCAACGGAGAACTTCTCCTCGTCCCAGCCTCAACTTCTCAGTATTGACATCTTATTTAATATCTTCTTTAAACCCATAAAGGTCAAAAATATGATTTAAAACTGAGCCCCCTGTCACAACAGCGTACTCACAAAAGCCATAGCTCAGTTTGCATGCCTTTATTTCGTCCGCTGTCACCATGAAAGTTAAGTCTAACAGTCATGGTTATTTGCTTTTGGAGAACCTTATTTCCGTAAAGGTAGCGAAGGGTCTTGTCCCTATCTGCCCACTAGAGGGCAGTGACTCACCATCTTCCTCCGGATAACAAACCGTGGTGAACAATCGGTATCCGGTCTCTTGTACCAAACCGGACTATCAGACACATTTTAATATTCTTCAATAACAGTTGACCTGGACATCTGACAAACCTGCTCAAGTCTCTTTCAAAGATGAAACACCTCTCTGACTGTGTGCATTTGACAAAAGACAGCGGTTCAAAATGAAATTAATCAAAATAAACTCTTTGTAGTTTCTCTCACCAGCCTGTCAGATTCGTCAACAGTGAATGTTGAAGTTAAACCTCACAGACAGTGTGTGTCAGACGCTGTGGATAAAGGCATCTGCTAGATGTGTAAACATGTGTAAAGATAATATCAGAGAGTATCTCCGTGTCTCCAGGGACATGGAGCTGATGTGGAGGTCTTCAGAGGCCCTTATTGAAGTAGACGTACTGAACACTGTCTCCATAGCGACGCAAGATGGAGTCTCTCAGCTCTGGTTCCAGTTTGGACACAGCCATGGAGCTGTATAACAGACACAAGAACACGCGCACAGCCTGTCAAGATTCAGCCATGGAGTTGTGTAATCACACAGGTGGTCAGATGACTAGGGGTCAGATTGCTGAGCGGTTAGGGAGTTGGGCTATTAATCAGAAGGTTGTTGGTTCAATTCTCGGCCGTGCCAAATTACGTTGTGTCCTTGGGCAAGGCACTTCACCCTACTTGCCTCGGGGGGAATGTCCCTGTACTTACTGTAAGTCGCTCTGGATAAGAGTGTCTGCTAAATGACTAAATGTAATGAGTAAAACACATGCGCACACACACACACACACACACAGGTAGCGGCTGGTGGGATGCAGTGATAGGAGCAGGTGAGACTGTGACGGCATGGTTACCATGTCTGAGGGAATAGTGAGCAGGCAGCTGGCACCATGAACACCAGACTGCGAAAACAAAACAGGAACGGAACGTTACAGCATGTGTGTGTGTGTGTGGGCTAGGCAGACGTTGTAAGAATGAACAACTTACAAAACGCCAACCATCATCACTTGTATGGGCCCGTGGAGAAACGTGATCCTCTGTGAAGACAGAGGACAGGCTTGAAGTCAACACCAGCTGGCATCACTAGCCTGCTACTGACCTCTGCTAGCTTCTCAGAGGATATAGAGCTACTGACCCCAGCTAGCTTCTCAGAGGATATAGAGCTACTGACCCCAGCTAGCTTCTCAGAGGATATAGAGCTACTGACCTCTGCTAGCTTCTCAGAGGATATAGAGCTACTAACCCCAGCTAGCTTCTCAGAGGATATAGAGCTACTGACCCCAGCTAGCTTCTCAGAGGATATAGAGCTACTGACCTCTGCTAGCTTCTCAGAGGATACAGAGCTACTGACCTCAGCTAGCTTCTCAGAGGATACAGAGCTACCGACCTCAGCTAGCTTCTCAGAGGATACAGAGCAGTGTTTGCCCTACCATTATATTAGGGGGGCGCCCTGCCCCCCCAACGGCACCCCCGCCCCCCCCCCCCCCTGGAAGGTCAAGTTAAGGTTTATTTCTTTATATAGCGCCAGATCACAAAATAAGTCATTTAAGGTTACCTTTCCTATAAAACAGGTCTATAGCCTGCTCTTTCATTAAACAAACTAAATGGCCTTATGTTATTTATCTTATTTACATGACGGCATGTCATTTCTGTCTCTACATGCCCCCCACTCTCCTCCTCCTAGTCATCCTCCCCATCATCATGCAGAGACTTTAGAAATATCCCTTCATGCAGGTGAGTGGGGGTGGGGGGGGGAAGCAAGAGAGAAGAAAGCAGCTGAAGAAAGCAGTTGCTCAGGTACTAACAAATCAACAACAAAACACCCAACTCACCTGCATGAAGGGATATTTCTCAAGTCTCTGCATGATGATGGGGAGGATGACTAGGAGGAGGAGAGTGGGGAATGAAGGAGGGTGTGACATCAAATGTTGGACCTTCATGATGGATTTAGATGAGTAACTATGATATCGTTAATAACATGTGGTTGGAGCTACGATCAATATAATTAACTTTTTATTCATTAAGCAGACGCTGAAATAGCACATATAAAACATACAGTGGAAGATCAAGGACCAGCAGTGAAATATGAATGTGACATTCGACTTAGTATTTGACCAGGAAGTTAGCTACAGCTCTGGCCCCACCCCTCCATGACACTTACTCATGCCCGGCGCTGCCATGGTAACCCTGGAAATGACCACCTGTGTGATGCCCTTCACGGCTGCCTTCTATAAGAGAGCAAACACAGACCATAATACTATAACGGGTCTCTCCAGGAGACAGAGAGAGAGCAGAGATATTCTCTACAGGAGAAACAACACACAGATCCCATCCCATGGAGAAACAAACACGGTTATCGCCTCGACAACGTCGCCGTAGCTGCGATGTGGTCGAACGTGACAGCTGATCCGGCCGGTCACCGGATCCCCAGGCCTACCTTGGACTGGCCCAGCCTGGCACCACTCTCATCTGTCACAGCCACGCCGTTAAGGAGCTCCCTGAGGAGAAATCAAGGAGATGAGATGATTGGGTGTGATTGGTGTGAACAGTGTTGGTGACTGAACCTCAGGGTGTCTGGTTAACAGTGGAAGCTGCAGGTGACTCACTGCTGGTGGAGGTGATGGGTTGGTTTGCTAGTGACTGTTGGATGATGTTGAAGTTAGTATGCAAGCAACTTACCTCATGCTTGGGTTAGTATGCTAGCGACTTCTCTTGTGTGGGTTAGTATGCTAGCGACTTCTCTTGTGTGGGTTAGTATGCTAGCGACTTCTCTTGTGTGGGTTAGTATGCTAGCGACTTCTCTTGTGTGGGTTAGTATGCTAGCGACTTCTCTTGTGTGGGTTAGTATGCTAGCGACTTCTCTTGTGTGGGTTAGTATGCTAGCGACTTCTCTTGTGTGGGTTAGTATGCTAGCGACTTCTCTTGTGTGGGTTAGTATGCTAGCGACTTCTCTTGTGTGGGTTAGTATGCTAGCGACTTCTCTTGTGTGGGTTAGTATGCTAGCGACTTCTCTTGTGTGGGTTAGTATGCTAGCGACTTCTCTTGTGTGGGTTAGTATGCTAGCGACTTCTCTTGTGTGGGTTAGTATGCTGGTGACTATTGGATGATGTTGAGGTAATGGTTTAGTATTGTAGTGACTCACTGCTGCCTCATCATGGGGATGTTGACACAGTTAGAGGATGCCACTGCCACAAACGGAACCCAGCGCGCCACAAGGGGAGGAGCTTTCTGCAGGAAGGGGATAAGACAGGAAGTAGAATGGAAACTAACGTCCATAACAGTACCACGTGCGAGCGTCTGTGTGCATGTGTGTGTGTATGTATTACTGTACCTTTGTGTAGAGATTAAGCCCCACTGCAGTAGCCAGAGCAGTACTGGTAGCTGTGAAGTAGGCCACTCCAATCTGCCTGGGACACATGGAGATGGGCGAAGGGTTAGAGTAGAAGAGACCGGTCCAGACCAGGGCTAGAGACCGGTCCAGACCAGGGCTAGAGACCGGTCCAGACCAGGGCTAGAGACTGGTCTCAGAGTCGGAGCCTGGAGGAGGCACGTGTGTGTGGGGTGGGGTCTACCTGGAGCTGATAGGGTGTGGGTGGGGTCTACCTGGAGCTGATAGGGTGTGGGTGGGGTCTACCTGGAGCTGATAGGGTGTGGGTGGGGTCTACCTGGAGCTGATAGGGTGTGGGTGGGGTCTACCTGGAGCTGATAGGGTGTGGGTGGGGTCTACCTGAAGCTGATAGGGTGTGGGTGGGGTCTACCTGAAGCTGATAGGGTGTGGGTGGGGTGGGGTCTTCCTGGAGCTGATAGGGTGTGGGTGGGGTCTACCTGAAGCTGATAGGGTGTGGGTGGGGTGGGGTCTACCTGGAGCTGATAGGGTGTGGGTTGTGTCTACCTGGAGCTGATAGGGTGTGGGTGGGGTGGGGTCTTCCTGGAGCTGATAGGGTGTGGGTGGGGTCTACCTGAAGCTGATAGGGTGTGGGTGGGGTGGGGTCTACCTGGAGCTGATAGGGTGTGGGTGGGGTGGGGTCTACCTGGAGCTAATAGGGTGTGGGTGGGGTGGGGTCTTCCTGGAGCTGATAGGGTGTGGGTGGGGTCTACCTGGAGCTGATAGGGTGTTGGTTGTGTCTACCTGGAGCTGATAGGGTGTGGGTGGGGTGGGGTCTACCTGGAGCTGATAGGGTGTGGGTGGGGTCTACCTGGAGCTGATAGGGTGTGGGTGGGGTGGGGTCTACCTGGAGCTGATAGGGTGTGGGTGTGGTCTACCTGGAGGTGATAGAAGAGGCTGCGTTGCGGTTGGTGTAGTTGACCAGAGCGTTGAAGGACTGATTGACCCACTGCCAGAACACCACAGCAGGAACTGTCCTAGAGAGGGAGGGAGGGACCATTGCAATTCTTTGTCTGTGGGTGTATATACAGAACATGTGTTGGAGTATGTGTGATCAGTTGAGTGTGTGTGTATACCTGTAGAACTGCAGCATGCAGCCTGTGATGGCCATTCCCCCAGGGACCTGGAAGGACATGCGTCCTGTCAGGTTCATGCGCTCCGCGGTGTCAGGGTGGAAAGCAGAATCGTACAGCTTCTTGGCGTAGTGGAGCTGTTCCTCCGTGGTGCCGGGGGGAACCGAACCAGCCCTGCAGAGAACCACATAGAACCTGTTTGCAAAGGACAACCTCCATACCTATAACAATTAGGGATGCAGCAATGAACCAACTTTACTATTAACCGCAATTTAAAACGTCTCGGTTTTGTAACGTAAAGGCTCAGCTACACCGAGTGGTTCTGTTGTCACTCTCAAAAAATTATATTATGTTACATTCTATGAACAACGGTTACACTGTGAGGAAAATTAGGTTAAAGAAGCTAAACAAACATTGTTGGAGTTTGCAAACAGTTCTGGAGAACTCAGTTTCCCTTTCCCCTTCAGCGCACTTGCTTGAGGACTCTACTAAACTCTACTGTACTCTATTCTACTCTGCTCTGCTTTACACTACTGTTTTAGGCTTCTGTTCAGAAAGTTTGAAAAAATATTTTGAAAAAAAGGTTTAGAAAGGTTGGAAAAAACGAAATAAAATTAGAAAAATTATTTAGAAAAATACTTGAAACTTTTTTGTGTTTGAAAATGGGTTTGAAAAAAAAGTTTGCATCATTGATGAGTGGGAAATACTTCGTACTGTGCATGTGTTTCTCTGTGTGTGTGTACCTGCAGCTCTCCACCAGTGCTTTAGCCTCATCCAGGCGAGCGTCTGGGAGCAGGGCTGTCCTCCAGTCGGTGATGTTGAAGAAGTGCTTCAGCCGGCCGGTGAAGGTGGACTGATCCCAGCGAGGAGCATCGATGTCAAACCCGCTCACAGCCATCGTGTCCCTTCACCCCACACAGAATAAACTGGCCCAGAGCGAGGGACTGCTTCCTGGTCCTTCTCTACAAAGCCAGCCTGCTCAGTCACCAGAAACACACACACCGGCTGTCTTACTGACAGATTTACATCCAGGAAACATACTAACATCACCTGCTTCTGTATGATCCAGACATTCTTTTAGTATGGAAATTAAATTTGGCACTAATAAAACCTAGTTTTCAAACTCTTGACTCTCCTCAACCACTCTCCCCTCCCCTCCCTCAACCTCTCTCCTCCCCACCCTCAACCTCTCTCCTCCCCTTCCTCAACCTCTCCTCCATCAACCTCTCCTCCCTCAACCTCTCTCTTATCCCAAGGATCCCTGACCCCAGAGCAGCAGTGGGGCTGGAGCGTGCAGCAGCTGGATGTTTACACTGCGAGGCCTCAGGCCTTGAACCCTGCTGAGCAGGATGAGGCACACAGGCCTCTGGACCCTTCAACAGGCAGGGGCCAAACATGACCTACTTTAACTGAGGGAGTAAATAAAGACAGGGAGAGGGGGGGGGGCGAGAGAGAGGAGCAGGAGAGAGGACATGAGAGAGTAGATATGCTGTATGACTATGGTGTCTGCAGCGTTTGAAGGGGGTTAGGGTTAGACTGGATCTACTCACAGTAATCACTGGTGTTCAAATCACCCAATTTGGACTAGCGCCTAAATACTTGCCAGACATGCTTTTAATATATCCGGCTCTCGTCGTGTCGACAAAGCCACCTATGAATACAACCCACCTCCCACCGCACACTATAAATTTAAACTTTTTTTAATCCTGTGTCACGCAAAACAAATCTGTAACCGAGAAAAGACTGATGCAACTTGTTTTCAAAGTTACTAAGATACAATAATTTAGTATAGCGGCCGGCTGCAGATGAGGAATATTTAGACTGCATCAATACATCGTATGTAGTTCATGTTTCTTAAAGTAATAAAATAAATACGTTACCAAAAACGTTGACGGCTCAACTGTAAACCTGACACGAAATCCAATGAGACTTCTGTGATGTGGTTGGTGTAGTCAGGGGCAGGTGCACGTGGCGTCTCGTTCTCCAATCAGAGCCTGGGACAGATCCCGTCTGGTAACATCTGTGTTCAAGAAAATATGAATAATAAATAAAACATTTAAAAAATAAAATATTTCAAGCAAGCCATCCTACTTGCTACTGCCCTTACAACGCTTTTAAGACATTGGCAGTCCGTAATAGAATGTTTGTGAATAATTTGAACATTGGCTAAAGTATTTTATTTTACTAATTCATATTTCAAAAAGTTCATTTTCAAGATGCTTGATGTTACAAAAATGTTATGAAAGATGCGCCATCTGCGGGTCCACCTGCGCTTGCGTATGACTTGTGTACTACGTCACTCCCCCTAGTAACCTCGGCAGCGTCTTGGGCAGATAAAGCAACAAGATGGTGAGTTCATTTCGTTCAAATAAATAGCTTTCACGATATAGATTATGTCAGATATCAGTGTGAATCAGTAGCATTAATGTTTATTGCGTATAACAACGTAATTGTAGCTTTTCGGGAATGTATAACTTGCGGAGAAAAAACGTATTTACTTTAAAAGCTGACTGCAGCGGTCTTGTGTTGCTCAGAATCGATTTATCATGAGATTAGCTGCCTAGCACGTTAGCCAGCTTGACACAGCTCGGAGTTGTCTAACGTTTTCTGGTCGGCTAGCGAGCTAGTTAGCAAGCAGCACTAGCGCTGTTGATTCGATGCCACTTCCAACATCTGGGAGAACGAGTAGGTACAGTACAGTAATAATCTAAACATTAGCGGAAAAACATCCTCTTATCTTCCATCGCTGTCCAATTTCTAGCAAGCCACAGTAAGGGCAAGATCTTACAGTACCACGTTAGCTAGCAGCACTAGCTAGCGAACTATCGCTACTATTTGAAGGCCTTTTTTACGTTTTAATGATAGAGGATACCGTGTATATTGTTCTCCTGTTTATCCTCCATTTCCCTGCCGCGGTTCTGTAAACTGTAAAATGACGTTTTCGACCGCCTCTGTTGCAGGGATTGCTGTCGATCCTGCGCAAGCTGAAGAGCACACCGGATCAGGAGGTTCGGATCCTGTTGCTGGGACTGGATAACGGAGGGAAGACCACCCTGCTGAAACAGCTAGCGTCTGAAGATATCAGCCACATCACCCCCACGCAGGTACGGAGGGGAACGCACGCACAACACACACACACCTTAGACATGTTCTTTAACACCGTCTCCTTCCATCTGTTCAGGGCTTCAACATCAAGAGCGTTCAGTCTCAGGGTTTCAAGCTGAACGTGTGGGACATCGGAGGACAGAGGAAGATCAGGCCGTACTGGAGGAACTACTTCGAGAACACGGATGTGCTGGTGAGCCGCATCACCACACAGATCACTGCTTCAGGGGGTTCATATTGCCTTACAGACCCCAGCATCTAATGTAATGATAATATGTTCACTTATCCAAAACGATGTACAGAAGGGGAATTTGAACCTTGGAAGGCTGCAGTGAAATGCTCTATCCAAGCTGTACCCACCTAGCGAGTATGATGATGTAAATGCTGCTGTGTTTTACAGATCTATGTCATCGACAGCGCTGACAGGAAGCGGTTTGAGGAGACTGGGCAGGTAGGTGTTCTCCTAAATGTGACTAGTGTCGATTTTTTGTTATGTTTTGTATGTATGTATTTTTGATGCATACACTCCGATGTTGTGTGTGTGTGTGTGTGTGTGTGCGTGTGCGTGTGTGTGTGTGTAGGAGCTGGCTGAGCTACTGGAGGAGGAGAAGCTGAGTGGGGTTCCAGTTCTGATCTTCGCCAACAAGCAGGACCTCCTGACGGCAGCACCAGCTTCGGAGATCGCTGAGGGCCTGAACCTGCACACCATCCGGGACCGCGTGTGGCAGATCCAGTCCTGCTCTGCCCTGACCGGGGAGGGCGTCCAGGTGAGCCCAGACCAAAGGGCTCAGGCCTGGGGAATGGGGAGCTGTGGACAGGCTGGCTGGGTGGAGGACCTTGTTTCTGTTTCTCATCAAGCGTGTGTCTTTATTCCTTTCAGGAGGGCATGAACTGGGTTTGCAAGAGCGTCAACGCCAAGAAGAAGTAGCTCGGCTCAAAGGATGCGCTGGTGTGTCTCACTCACACACATACACACACACACACTGAATCCCTGGGACAGGGAGAACCTGTGAATGTACACACTCGAAAACCAACATGGACTTGAAGAGTTTCTACCCCCTGGCTCCCCTCATACACACGTTTACTAAACTTCTAGTCATGTAAAGAGACACTACAACTCCCACTTTTGCTAATAAAGGGGAAGGTTGTTGGCCTTTAAAAGGAACACACGCTAGAGGACACACCCAACTCCAGCTGAGCCTAACCATTCTAGAACCCTTTACACGCTCTCCTAGAACCCCTAACATTCCAGAAGCTCATACATTCTCTCATAGAATTTCTACGCTCATCTCATACGCTCTTTCCTCAAACCCTTAACATTCCAGAACTCGCTGATCTGTCTTCTCGTCATCCTGCTGTCGTTCTGACAGGTTGCTACTGTGTGTGTGTTTTGTATTCAATGATGGCTGTACGCTTGCTATGGCCCTGTTTGAAGTGAGGTATATTTTTGTAATTATTTATGGTGAAGTAGAATTCAAGATGCTTATAAACAACTAGTGTGGAGCGCGTGCTAGGTAGAAAGTTTGAGAATAATGGTCTTCTGTGCTTTTATTGCTCTGTCAACAGATGATACACTACATGTTAATATGTAAAAATGAAACACTATGAATTCAAATAGATAAGCACTACATTTTAGATTGACTGTAAATAAATTCACCCTGCATTCCTGTTCTGCACATTAGCGGTCTGTACCATGTAGTCTATAATGTTTGCACATGTTGTGTCTCCAGGTCAGGTTTAACAGGGAAATGTGGTACCAGATGTTTTTAGCTGTGTTCCTCGTGAGTTGGCCTACAGAGATAACAGAGTTATTTCCTTTTGATATTCTTGAATGTGATCTGACCAAGGATTGAAGGTACGCAAATAAACACTTGTGAGTAAAAAAAAAAAAAACTTTAAAAAAAGTGTCCTTCAACTTCATTTCGTGCTGGTTACCTGGCAGAGAGCAGCATCACTATGCATACGTCCCTCCGACTGGAGAGGGGGATATTAACTGAGGCTGTAGTAATAGAGGACACGTGGACACACACACACACACACTGGCAGGTAGGCCCAGCTGGGAGTGATAGGAGCCGTCTGAGGAGGACAGCAAGGCTGCATGTGTGTGTGTGTGTGTGAGCCCCAGTCTAAAGACACTACATGGTTGTATTGGTGCTTGAGTGAGAGCAGGACTGTCCAGCTGAGGCTGGCCTGAATGTGGAAGCCTCCTACATCTTCTCCAGAGGGTGAAATACTAACCTCCAGCTGTGTGTGTGAGTGTGTATTTTTTCCGGGGTTAAGGCCGGATTGATTCTGAAGGCCACAGAGGCTTGAATGGTCTCCACTCCTACAAAGATTCTGATTGTGCAACACTTAAGGCTCCCTTCGGACAGTCGGACTGAACTGTCGTTGTTCCTTTCCCTCCCCCATCTTTTCCCCTTCCCTCCCTCCCTCCCCCCCACCCTCTTCCTTTCCCCTCCCTCCCTCCCTCCCCCCCACCCTCTTCCTTTCCCCTTCCCTCCCTCCCTCCCTCCCCCCCACCCTCTTCCTTTCCCCTTCCCTCCCTCCCCTCCCCCCCACCCTCTTCCTTTCCCCTTCCCTCCCTCCCTCCCCCCCACCCTCTTCCTTTCCCCTTCCCTCCCTCCCCCCCACCCTCTTCCTTTCCCCTTCCCTCCCTCCCTCCCCCCCACCCTCTTCCTTTCCCCTCCCTCCCTCCCCCCCACCCTCTTCCTTTCCCCTTCCCTCCCTCCCTCCCCCCCACCCTCTTCCTTTCCCCCTCCCTCCCTCCCTCCCCCCCACCCTCTTCCTTCCCTCTCCTTCCCTCCCTCCCCCCCACCCTCTTCCTTCCCCCTCCTTCCCTCCTTCCCTCCCCCCACCCTCTTCCTTCCCCCTCCTTCCCTCCCTCCCCCCACCCTCTTCCTTCCCCTTCCCTCCCTCCCCCCTCCCTCTTCCTCCTCCCTCCCTCCCTCCTTCCTTCCCTCCCTCCCTCCCTCCCTCCGTCCCTCCTTCCCTCCCTCCCCCCCTCCCTCCCTCCCTCCCTCCCCCCCTCCCCCTCCTTCTGTCTTCACTACAATGGATTACAACAGAGAAACATGACACTTTATTGAATCACATAAATACAAGCAAGAGGCCATTTTTGACTCAGACTCAAGACGGTTCTCAGACGCTGGCTGTGATTTTCGCATGAATCAAAGAGTTCACGCACAGATGCCGGCGCTTTCTTGTCAGCGCTGTTCTGTTCTATCTGCAGGCGCCTGTAAGAACGCCCTGAAACTGAAAACAAAGTTCTGTGGTTGTTTTATCACTGAATAAAATCGTTTTTCTCCCCCCTTGTGTGGGCGATTTGAAGGAAGCAGCCCGTGTGTGTGAGACTATAATGCATACATCTGAAATGTAGGCAGTGTGTTTGCTGCTGGTCTCATGGACGTGACAGCTGTTACGCAGCTGTGCGCAAGTGTGAGAGAGAATGCAGACGTGGGAATTATGTTTGTGTGGAAGAAAAATCGGCCGTGCATAATGACGTTGTGTCCTTGGGCAAGGCACTTCACCCTACTTGCCTCGGGGGGAATGTCCCTGTACTTACTGTAAGTCGCTCTGGATAAGAGCGTCTGCTAAATAACTAAATGTACAAATGTAAATGTATACTGAGGGTGTGTGAGTGAAGGTGTGTGAGGGTGTGTAGTGAGAAGAACGATGCTGAGCTCTACCATTAATCCTGTATATCCCTTCTGTATGACGCTCTCCTCTATCTCTCCCAAATCGGTTCTGCATCTTTCTCTCTCTCCATCTCTGTTCTACATCTCTGGCCAGGCTGGAACACGTTTGGTGTGAAGGGTGTGATGGATGTCTCTCCCAGGCCCCCTGAACACATCACAGATCTAGCGATCTTCACAGTCGGGTTCAGACACGTGGCTCGGGCTGCTCGCGTAGGAACAACGTATTTAGTGGACGGAGAACGTACCGTGTGGGGTACTCTGAATGGAAGGCGAGGCCAAGAGGAAATGTCCTTTCTGGATGGAGAAGTTGTGCCGTATTCTGCACCCCAGACCTGAGCAGTAGGAGACAGAAGACATGCTGTTCCTGTGCTGCTAACAGCTCTGTGTCTGTGCTGCTAACAGCTCTGTGTGTCTGTGCTGCTAACAGCTCTGTGTTTCTGTGCTTTTAACAGCTCTGAGTCTGTGCTGCTAACTGCTCTGTCTGCGCTGCTAACAGCTCTGTGTGTCTGTGCTGCTAACAGCTCTGTGTGTCTGTGCTTTTAACAGCTCTGAGTCTGTGCTGCTAACTGCTCTGTGTCTGTGCTGCTAACAGCTGTGTCTGCTCTGCTAACAGCTCTGTGTGTCTGTGCTGCTAACAGCTCTGTGTCTGTGCTGCTAACTGCTCTGTGTGTCTGTACTGCTAACAGCTGTGTCGGTGCTGCTAACTGCTCTGTGTGTGTGCTGCTAACTGCTCTGTGTGTGTGCTGCTAACTGCTGTGTGTGTGCTGCTAACTGCTCTGTGTGTCTGTGCTGCTAACTGCTCTGTGTCTGTGCTGCTAACTGCTCTGTGTGTGTGCTGCTAACTGCTCTGTGTGTGTGCTGCTAACTGCTCTGTGTGTGTGCTGCTAACAGCACTGTGCGTCTGTGCTGCTAACTGCTCTGTGTCTGTGCTGCTAACTGCACTGTGCGTCTGTGCTGATAACTGCTCTGTGTCTGTGCTGCTAACTGCTCTGTGTGTCTGTGCTGCAAGGCTGAAGCGGCCGACGGCAAGCCTCAACTCAGACCTCGTTTCCGACTGCACAAAAATAAAGACATTGAAATTACCTTTTTTTTATTCATTGATTTAATTGGAACCCTCCTCAAAACAACATGTTTGTGTACTGTTTTTCATTTCACAAAATATTTACAAAACAAAAAAAGAATAGTTTAACATTTTTCTGTTGGTCGTCTTTTCTCGTGACAATTCCTTTTCAGGGTTTATGACAGTTCTTACACTGAGAAGTCCAGTATTTCTCCTTAGAAAAAAGTCATTGGAAAAAATCCTCCTGTCCATCTCAACACACTTTTAAAACGGCGTATCGTTTATTTGTCTTTTTCCGAGTGCTTATAAAACTCTTCCCTGCATGCTTTCAGCTGCAAACAGGAAGCCAGGAGCGTGTGTGCTTGTTGACAGGAAGTGACATCTTTGCCCTGCAGGAAGTACAATTACAGCATCATCAGCCCCCACCCACCACCACCACCCCACCCAGTCCAGATGCTGGGGGTTGATTGGTTTGGTCTTTCCAGTCCAGGAAGTAACACACTTTAGGAACCAAGAGTCTTTTAAGACAAACATGAAACCCAGCCATGTGGCAGCAACTTGTCCTTAATGGAGACAGTCTCTTCCAGACAGAAACCTTCCGTCCTCCCAGCTGCCTAGCTGGGGGAGGACTGGACCCCCCACCCCCCTCTCCTGTCTGGTGAAGGGAGCAGGGTGGGGGTAGTTTAGAGTTGGGTCTGGTTACCATGGTTATCTCCATCTGCGTCGCCTTGCAGGTTGGGGGGGGGGGGGGGGGCTCGGCCATTTTGGATATTTGCCTTCAGGCGATTTCTACAACCAGTTTCCAACCGTCCACAGGTGCATTGTGGGTGTTCGGTGTGGGGGAAGCTTGGAAGAGCGTTGTGAGTTGGACAGACGACCCGGACCTCGGCCCAGAGGAGGAGGCAAAAGTGCAGCGACATGAAACAGAAATAACTGTCGTTTCTACACAACCTTGTCAGACAGGAAGAGGAAAACATGAGGATGATGATAAGAAGAATCCTAATAAGGCATCCGACCTCACTGCCACTGGACAGAGACACTTCAGAGGGAGAACAGTGACCTCAGCTTTTAGAAAGCCCGTGACCGTATCTCCCCAATTTCAATCTGAGGTGATCTCTCTCTCTCTCTCTCCCCAGATGAAAGCAGGTGTCCCCTCCTAATAGTGTAAGATGCTGTGTTGAGCTGAAGTGCCTCAGAGTGAGCAGGTGCTGTTGTCAAACACATGTATAATACACTACATGAATCGTAGACTGTAGAAAAGAAAGAAAATCGTATATAGATCAACCCTGCCCCCGAGTGTGTGCGTGTAGCTGTGTGTGTTAACTAGACATTACGACTGTCCACAGATCATGTAAGGGTATGTATTTATATGCTGACTGTTACTGTGTCTGCATGAGTATCTTGTGTGTCTCTAGATGAAGGTGTTTATCTACGTGTGTGTGTCTACGTGTGTGTGTGTGTCTAGGTGAGGGCGTGTTTCTACGTGTGTCTAGGTGTGTGTGTGTTAACTGGTGACGTAGTGCTTGGCCGAGGGTTGTCCATACAGGCCATAGAAGTCTGCGTGTCTGTGTGTCTGTGAGGCGTCGATCCAGTCCCTCACAGCCAGGCCCTGCATGGACGACCCTCCAGAGGCCAGGCCCGGGGGAGGGGGGTAGTCCTGGGTGCTGACCCAGGGGAAGGAGCCTGTGCGTGGGTAGGGAGGGTGGCCGCGGTGGCCCGACACGGAGGGCACCCCAGAGCAGTAGCAGTTATCCATGGTACACACCAGGATCTTGCGGCCGCCATATTGGGGCAGGACGGCCTGCTGGGAGGAGCTACCGCTGCCGGGAGGGAAGTGGGAGGAGCTGAACACAGACCCTGAATGGTGATTGGTTAGAGACCCGCTGCCACTTCCTGTCCCGCTGCCTTCGCTCATGTGGGAGGGGCCACAAGGGCCCAAGGGCTGCTGATTGGTGGATTGGCCCTCTCCGGGGGTGGAGTTAGAACCCAGGTATGGCTGTTTGGCCAGTGAGGACGAAGAGGGGGAGGAGTCCTTGAAGCCGGAGGTGGCGTTCTTCCCGGCGTTTCCGCTTCCGTCCGGGAACGCCGACGAGTGTTTCCGTTTCTCCGCCCCCGAGCCGGAGCCGAGGCCGCTGGGATACGCAGAGACGGACTGGAGGAAGGAGGAGGGAGGGGTGAGGGGAGCTGGAGAGGGGTGGGAGAGATGGGAGGGTGAAAAAGAAGAAGAGGATGAGACAAAACATCAGTAATTAGCATCAAGACACCAACATGTACAAGCAGTAACATCTCCCCAAGTGTGGTTAAGGTGTGGTTGAGTAAGTAAGTAAGTAAGTCTTTATTTATATAGCACATTTCATACAAGAATTGTAGCTCAAGGTGCTTTACATAAAATCAATAAAAACAATAATACAAGTGATAAACAATTCAAACAAAAATAAAAATCCCAATAGGATCTCTGTTCAAGAGAGAAAACAACTTTAAAAAGTAGGAAAACCCTTTTGAGATAAAATTACTTAAATGCTTCGGTAAAAAGGTAGGTTTTAAGCTGTCTTTTAAAAATGTTGAGGTTGAGGTTAGGTGTGATTGAGGTTAGGGTTGGGTATGGTTAAGGTGCGGAGGTGGCGTACCTTCCAGGGTTCTCCTCAGGCCCTTCTCCCTCTTGGAGAGTTCTGCCAGGAACAGCTTGGAGTTCAGACTGCCCACCCTGTATGGTGGCAGCGCACTGCCCACACATGCCTGGGACCTGCACACACACAAAGCATACAATCCCATTAAAAACCAAAACATAATCCATTCAGAAGAAAAAAGTACTGATGACTTAACAGACACCACGGGCCCCGGCCCCCCCAAGCCCACCTGTCGGTGAGGATCCTGACAGGCTTGGTGTTCTTCATGAAGCTGAGGTCTTCGGCCTTGCTGAATGCGGTCTGGACGGAGCGGAGCAGCTTCTGGGCCTCGTGCCTCTGCTCCCCCAGCAGCAGCACCTGGGCAGCGTTGTCCTGGCAGAAGCGGGCCTGGGCGCGGTCCAGCACCTCCAGGGTCCGGCCCAGGTCCTCCTCCAGCAACTGTTGCATGCGCTGGTACTGCAGACGCACCTCCTCCTTCAGCTCACACACACGGTCCTGGGACACACACACGCAGACAGGACACACACGCAGAGACAGCACGCACACACACACAGAAACACAAAGCATACACAACTTGTTAAGAAACATTTTTGCTCCCCACCTCTGCCAGATCCAACAAAGCATTTGTGCTGTCAGATTGACGGTGTGTGAGTGAGAGAGTGTGTGTGTGTGTGAGAGTGTGTGTGAGAGTGTGAGTGAGAGTGTGTGTGTGTGAGTGAGAGTGTGTGTGAGAGAGTGTGAGTGAGAGTGTGTGTGTGTGAGTGAGAGTGTGTGTGAGAGAGTGTGAGTGAGAGTGTGTGTGTGTGAGTGTGTGTGAGTGAGTGAGTGTGTGTGTGTGTGTTTGTGAGAGTGTGTGTGTTAGACGTACCTCCACCACACACTTGTCTGAGTCCAGCTTGCAGAGCTGCTCTTCAATGTCTTGCACCCTCTCCTCCACACACTCCTGCTGCCTCAGGAGGGTTTGCTGGGGGAGAGAAATAGTTCAAGTTGAAAGAGAGAAGGAAGGAAAGAGAGAGAGATAAAGGGGGTCACAAGAGAGGGGAAGAGGGAGGTTGTCAGTATTGACTGACCGGTGATAAGACCCCTAGCTAGAGGGCGTCGTTAGCAACCAGCTAACCCAACCGCTCCATCGAGGGGGAGGGAGGCATGCTGCCATGGCAACCTGAAGCTATGCTGTGTTTGCATGAGTGAGTGAAGAACAACAGAAGCCGAAGAGGAGGAATGGACAGAATAGGGAGAGGGGCTTACCCTCTCCTCTGTTCTCTGGCTCTCCCTCTCCTCTTCTCCCTCCCATCTCTAACCATCCCCTTACTCACCCTCTCCCATTCCTCCCTCCTCTCCACCCTCCTTTTAGCAGTATACAGGACATTCACACAGTCAAGGCCCAGGGAATCTGTGACTCAGTCCCTGTTGTCACAACAACACCGGCTATTTCTGCTGCTAGCTAGCCTGCCCCGCCAGCATCAGAGATCTAGCTAGCCGAGCTAAAGCCAGCCCAGAACAGAGAACCCAAACTCTCCTATACCTCTGAGCTCTCTGCTTCAACACCACAGGTGAGCTGGGCCACACAGGAGATTGTCTGTATATTCAGACGGTTGCTTTTTCAGCCAGGCAAGAATGAAGCCATGTGTGGTAGGACCTGGGCACAGGGACGCCAGACTAATGAGGAAGCCCCCCTTCCCCCCTCCTCAGGGTTATAAACATGATCTCTACAGATCACCCCCCCACACACACACACACAGTAGCATGGTGTGACCTGGAGGTGTGACCTGATTGTGCAGATTGATAGATTGGGGCTGAGGGCAGGGCCCTGTGAGGGCAGCAGTGGTATTTCTGGAGGGAGTTCAAACATGGGGGTTGGGGTGTCCCTAAGGGGGGGGGTGAGTGCTGGAATACGGGGGGGGGGGGGGGGTTCTGGGGTTGCCTTTAAAACAGCGGTTCTCAACCTTGTTTTCCGCTGGGGTGCACTACGTTGTCTCAGGAAAATGTGAGCTCAGTGGATCCTCCTCCAGGCAGCCCCCAGAGGGATGGAGGGGAGGGAGGGGCTGGGTCATGGGCTGGGGAGGGCTCTGGTGTGTGTGCATGGGTATGGTGTGGGTGTGTGGATGGTTCCGGGATCTGGAGATTCTGAGCAGATGACATGGTGTTAATAGCAGTCAGGAGGCCAGATGCACACTTTCCTGACTGTGTGTGTGTGTGTGTGTGAGAGAGGTTTTCCAGATTAGTAAGGAAGCTTTTCCTCTGACTAACCCTGGTCTGATGGCACCTACTGCATCCACCTCAAACACATGAGGCAGAAAGAGAGAACCTGAAATGGCATCTTGTGAATCAGGAGGCAGGTCAGGAGCGAGGAAGCACTGTTAGCATGCAGGCTAACAGCTGCTAACAGGCTCCGCCCCTCCAGCTTTAGCTCAAACCAGAATGAGATTCTCAGAAAAGCCAAAAGGAAACCACAGAATAGACTGGAGTGACAAATCACTTAATTCTCCCCCATCCCCTCCTCCTCCACTCCTACCCCCCTTCCCCCGCCGCCAGCCCCAGCTAGGATGCACCTGTGCTGGGGAGATAAGGCAGGCAGAGAGCCCCTTATTGTTCCACCCTCCACCGCATTGTTTGTCATTCCAACAGATGAGAATGGGTTTGAATAGATCACAATTAAGAAACGCATACAATTGAAACATTTATATATCGGGAGTTTCACACACACACACACACACACACTTCCAAATCAATATTTCCACAATTTGATATTCTGTAGTCGAACCAGATTAACGGAGTGGCAAAGACTCAGCTAGTAGGGGATAATACAAAATAATCTATATAAATAATAAAGCTTTTGACGGGAGGTGTGTGTGTGCGCACTATGAAAGTGTGAGCTGATGATGGCGTGTGAGACTGCAAGTCACCTTCAGTACGTTGGTGCCTGTGTACCGCACTACAACGAATGACTTAACGAGTGTTAATATGCTAAAACGCATGACTTAAGTGTGCAACCTTAACGAGCATCCTTTAACGAGCACGGCCCTTCCCCCCCCTGGCCCCTCCCCCCTCACCCTGATGTCGTTGCGGCGCAGCTCCACGTCGGTGACGGCGTGGCCGTGGCTGGGATGACAGCGTGCGAAGCAGCAGTACTGGCACACGGCAGTCTGCTCCGCGTCGCAGTGGTACAGCCGGTACTCGTCGTGTTGCGGACACGTCCACGCCTTCACCGCCTCCGCCTCCACCAGCAGGTGGCCCAGCGCCGAGCAGGGCTGCTGCAGGTGCGTCTGGACGTGGGACTGGCAGCAGGGGGCGTTGCAGCGCAGGCACACCTTCACGGCCGGCAGGGGAGGCCCGCGGCGACACAGGATGCACTGCAGCGCGGGCGGGGCGGGTTTCTCCACGCTCAGGGCGTTGTACTTCTCCACGATGTTGGACAGCTTGTGGTTCTTCTCCAGCGTGGGTTTCTGGGTGTAGGCGTGGTTGCACTCGGGGCAGCGGGCCAGGGTGGAGTCTTTGGCCCAGGCCTCGCTGATGCAGCCCCGGCAGAAGTTGTGCTTGCAGGGCAGCTGGATGGGGTCGGAGAACACGTGGAGGCAGATGGGGCAGATAAGCTCCTCCTCAAAACAATTCCTCCAGGTTTCAGCCGAGTCAGACGCCATGTTGGAGGCAGGCATGCAAATCTGTGGCAGGTTTTTGTTTTGTCTTGTCTCTACCTGGAGGCAAGCCCTCTTGGATATAAACAAAGTGATCTACTTTCACACACAAAAATACTGTAATACGGGACCTTTTGTAAAAGATATAGGTATATTAAAAAAAGTTGTCGTTTGTGGACAAGAAACTGTCTTTCTCCCTGACTGAAAACGTATATTGCTTAATTCCAAGCTCGAACAGGTAGGCAAATTCCAGAACAGGAGCAGAGGCCTCGAGCAACTATGACGACAACATCGTTGTTATTACAACACACTTTAGGCCTGACGTTACGCAAATGACAGTAAAAGGCTGCTCCACTTCTCTCTTTATCACACAGTTACGGTCAGCTTCCACGCATGAATAATCACCTTGTTGGCGTATCTGGCAACAAACACCAAGCAACCAGGTTTAAACATCACAATGTATGGCTCAGCGACCGGCTTACTTATTAGTTTACAGGTTAACGAATCTCTGCTAGTTGTTAATGACATACATTCGGTTGACAGTCTAACTTCAACCTCGGTTTGACCGGTGGCAGACCGAATCAGAACGAAAAATCCACCCTAAAATGAAAAATATATCGCGTTTTCTAAAGTGCCCCTTCTCCACACCCTTGGTAGGCCCACGTATTTAGAACCAGCTCACGGTTTATCTTTGAATCAATAGTTTCCTCAGGGTTGACGAAACGGCTGTTCAAATAAACGTTGCATTCCAAGCTCACAGCGCTTTCGTCCGCTTCCCCAATTTTAGACGGTCTATTTTGGGAGCATTAACCGTACATTAAAACACACTAACCAGCTAGTGGACAACCGCTGAAATAAAAAGATAATATTCGGATTTGGAGATTAGAATCATGTGACAAGTATCCTTAGCCCTTCAATAAACATTGCCTCACGTTGCGACGCACTTTGATCCACACAATAGCGACATACTAACTGCTTATTTGTTCCATGAAGCTTAAAACGTCAGCTATGTGGCACAGACAACGCTCACATATCTGTACACAGGGCCCCGACTTCTCTCACTTTAGTGTTTTTTGTCGCTTATGACCAGATTTTAGGCTTACGAAAAAAATATCATAGACAAGGCCTCATTTAAAAGCTATGTACTGCATAGTTAATCGTATAATAGGCGACTCCAGTTCATGCGCACAAAACAAAGGGTTTTTAGAATCCGCTGGAATGTTGGCTGCTGTTGCGAGCCTTTGGGTTCCACCGACAGATCTATCGAAGGTCTCTCGAACCAAAGATATGTTCCGGCCTCCTATCTTTGGTCTCTCCTAGACGAATTTGGTCAGTTGTCAGAAGAGCTTTAGCCAACAACATATCTCCACTTGATTAAATCTTATACATCTGTCAGACATCCCTTCACCATTTTTCTGGCACGTGTATAAATTTCTTAATACACCATTATGCACTATTTGTAACAAGCAGAAGGCTGTTACTATCACATACAATCAGTATACATAATTTGTGAACAAATAGGCCTACAAAAATATACCCTTCTATTAATCTTAAAGGGGCCGTCGCTATATTCTGTCCTTGTTAAATGTAGCTGTCATCAGCCATCTTGCGATCCTCGTGAAAAAAAGCGAAATCGCCTCGAAAGGGGATCTGGAGGTTATTTCCAACGCTCGTTTTGTTTTAAGGTTTGTATAGAAACATCAAGAAAATAAAATCCACCATTTCCAAAGTCGCCTCTCCAGTATTTGCAAATCCAATCACGAAGATGTGGCCATTTTCAAGGCCTAGCCCCGTTGTTGTGTCCAGAGCGAGCCGCGTCGATGGTAAACATAAATCCAATACGCCTTTGAATAATCATTTGTGATTTCTCCCCCTCTCTGCCTTCTCTGTCTCTCTCGGGTAGGCTACAGCCAGAGGAGGAATGCAGGCAAGCTGGAATAGTCCCAGGAACATCGGCTCCCCCCACCTTCCGGATCAACGCTCCCCGACTGTCACGTGACCTGTCACACAACCGATGTGTGTTGCGTTTTCAACCGGCAGGAGATGAGGAACGCAGAGAGAGGGGGGGAGCGGGGACAGAAAGGCCCCACTGAATCGAGTGCACAGACCACAGCAATTGAATCCCATTCATGCTTAAATAGTATACTATCCTGATTGAATGTACGTTTACATACAGGAAAGCACGCGTATATGTGAGACAGATTGAGACACCCAAACAGCTACGTGAGGCGGAAAGGCTTATGAATGATAAGATACAATAAACCTAAGATAAAGTCAAATTGGGCGGAATAACTGGGATAACTTTGATTTCAAATGAAGGTGTATGTCATCATAGACAAAGGAGCGAAAAAGACGACCCAGCCCAAATAAGTCACTTTTTGTGTGTGGCTTAAAAGCTTATATTAAATGAATACAACAAAAGCAGCATGACCAAAAAAAATACTTGTGAGTATTGTAATTTATTTGTATGTGTGTGTGTGTGTGTGTGTGGGGGGGGTCCTAAATAGTTATTTCTGCATCAACTTAAAGATAAATGTCCCAAGACAGGAAGACAATGTACTTTCGCTCTGGATAAGAGCGTCTGCTAAAGGCCTAAATGTACTTTCCACATCATTTTCACATCCGCGCTCCCATAGTTGGCTACATATAGCTAGTTAGCTATATTTTGCTCACAAAAATCCAGGGAATCATTCTCCTTCTGCATAGCAATGCTTTGAAATGGCGAACTACTATAACATACTCATAAACAAAAGCACAAAGCGTTGATGCTACAACACAAACATATTAGCTACAAGCATAACACTTCTATTAAACTTGGTAGTATAAATACCTCATGGGAAGAGACAGACGTGGAGCACGTGCGACGGCGACTGTTAGTTGCTAGCAAGCTAACTGGCGATCCTCCATTAGAGATCCCAACGGATTCTACATGAAGCTCTACGCTGATAAAGCAAGGAATTTACACTTTTTACAGACAACTGTTATTTGTTTAATTAGTAAATCAACAAATATGAACGGGACATATTATCTTTACCCATTTCACTACACTAACTATTTCCACAAGAGGAACTACAACTCGTCACAGGTAGCTAGAAGACAGGTGTTCACGCACGCGCTCTGGCGGCCTGCTTCACCGCCATGATCACTGACGTTCCTATTGACAAAAAACATGACATTATGAATCGGCACAACCGTCACTACACAGCTTACGTTTGATTTAACCACTTAAGTTAGTGCTACTAAAAGTGCTACTTTTTTGGTTTTGTTTTAGCCAGTTAACACTAAAAATAGCCTACTACAAACGACGGTTTGGATTGACCCTGGGGTCAGAGTAAATTAGAATGAAGAAGACGGCAGGTGTAAATACAGACCGTTCCTTGATTCGGATAACCGAAACTGTTAAAACTATGCACTTCATCCTAAATCCTCTGCTCTGCTTCCTATTGGCTCTACTCGTCGCTTTGGATGAAAGCATCAGCTAAACCGGTAACATGTGAATGAAGAATTTATTCAGATGGGCAAAAAGACATCACAAACACAATCAATTAGATCACTTTATTAGCGACAAATGTGGTCTGAAATAAGACGCTGCAATAAAAATTAAAAAAAGGCTAGACAACCACTAGGTTAAACATCACGTAAACACAGATATCTGTTCTGACTGGCTTGTCCGATCCACCCTCCACTAAATGTATTGTGATATTTTAAGAAACTCACATTGTGCACTTCCTGAGTTACTCTAAAGCAGTTTTACTTTAATGATGAGACAAAAAAAGGATCTCGAAGATCCAAAACAGTGAACTCACCGTACATTGAAAATGATCATTCATTCCAGAACATGGAACGTGGAATGCATTTCTTGAAGACTGCATCACAAATGCTGTCATGGCACAGTCATTTTTCAGTCCATTAAATAGTACTGAATAAATCCATAATTTTCACAATGAAAGTTATAAAATGTTTAGTTAAGTATGTGTAAACAGACTTAACAGCCTTATAATCCAATTTCGTAAATATTTAAAAATCAATTCATACCACGATTATCATAACCACAATGTAAAATACTTTTTAAGACACAAATGGTTTCAGTTCGATGGCAGTTCTGCAGGAGGTCTGGTCAGAACAAGACGAGAGAATCTGTCTTTGACCAATGTTGACCGAAGTGCAGATAAACAGATCGGTGGTGGGAGGAACTTCAGGGGCACAGTACATGCATTCCCAAATCAAACTGAAATTAGATCATTTTTACCCCACTTTTAACTTCATGCCGATACACACTTTGTTCCTCTGCATTTTTGGTCATTTCGTCTCAGCACATTGGAAAATATGAAATGGCCGACAAACATGGCCATAAAGCATGTTGCGGTAAACTAGTTAGTATTAGTGTCGAGGTGGTTGACAAACCTATTCCTTGGTGGTGTACATGTTCCAAACCTGATGCTTACTGAGTAACACTGGTCCACACTCAGAACACAGACACGTTTACACGCCTAGTTTTGGGTTTAAAAGGGTTGTGAGCTGGGTCCTTTCACACACGGTTCAATTACTCTTAATTTGGTCATAAGTTCACATATAAATATAAACATCTCCAACTCTTCATATCAAAATAAGGCAAGTTTCAATTAAAAAAAAAGTTCCCAGCTCGTGAGCAGGATTTCATAAAACCAGTCCTTTCCTCTCTGTCATTAGAGGGATGTACTGCAGTTCCCACTCCCCGCCAGCAGATGGCACCGCTCACTATGCTGGCCGACCGAGCAGCCCTCAGATGGCCTTGATGTCTGCAAGGCTGCAAGGCTGCACCCCCTGCCTCTGGGCCTTGACGCCCTGCAGCCGGCGGCCGTGCAGCGTGAAGCGGGACCAGGCCAGCAGCTGCAGCACGGAGCAGGTGATGGGGACAAACACCAGCAGGTAGAAGCAGCCCTGGCGCAGAGGGGCGCCCCCTGGTGGAGGGAGGACCGGTACTGCAACAGGGTCCAGCGCCGGCCCTGAGCTCCTCTCAAAGATGTCGAAACCTGGAGGGGGAGGGACAAGAATAGAGAGAGTGAGAATGGGGGAGGAGAGAGAGTGAGAATGGGGGAGGAGAGAGAGACTTCCTACTTGTGTAGACACACACACACACACACTTGTGTAGACACACACACCTGTGTAGACACACAGCAGCCAGGTACCGAAGAGGGGGGCGAAGGTCTGGCCTGGCTTGGTCACCAAGGCGACCATGCCAAAGAGCAGCGCGGAGGCTGGCTGCTGGCGCCGGTTCACCACAAAGTCCTCGTCCACCAGATCCGACACCACCAGGCTCAGCAGTTTACAGGTCCCCTCGGTGAACACACGGTTACTGGGGTGGGGGACAGGTGAACACACGGTTACTGGGGGGGGGCAGGTGAACACACGGTTACTGGGGGGGGCAGGTGAACACACGGTTACTGGGGAGGGCAGGTGAACACACGGTTACTGGGGGGGGACAGGTGAACACACGGTTACTGGGGTGGGGGACAGGTGAACACACGGTTACTGGGGGGGGGACAGGTGAACACACGGTTACTGGGGGGGGACAGGTGAATACACGGTTACTGGGGGGGGGGGACAGGTGAACACACGGTTACTGGGGGGGGCAGGTGAACACACGGTTACTGGGGGGGGACAGGTGAACACACGGTTACTGGGGGGGACAGGTGAACACACGGTTACTGGGGGGGGACAGGTGAACACACGGTTACTGGGGGGGACAGGTGAACACACGGTTACTGGGGGGGGACAGGTGAACACACGGTTACTGGGGTGGGGGACAGGTGAACACACGGTTACTGGGGGGGGGACAGGTGAACACACGGTTACTGGGGGGGGGACAGGTGAACACACGGTTACTGGGGGGGGACAGGTGAACACACGGTTACTGGGGTGGGGGACAGGTGAACACACGGTTACTGGGGGGGGACAGGTGAACACACGGTTACTGGGGGGGGACAGGTGAACACACGGTTACTGGGGGGGGGGGACAGGTGAACACACGGTTACTGGGGGGGGGGGACAGGTGAACACACGGTTACTGGGGGGGGCAGGTGAACACACGGTTACTGGGGGGGGGGCAGGTGAACACACGGTTACTGGGGGGGGACAGGTGAACACACGGTTACTGGGGGGGGGACAGGTGAACACACGGTTACTGGGGGGGGACAGGTGAACACACGGTTACTGGGGGGGGGGGGCAGGTGAACACACGGTTACTGGGGGGGGACAGGTGAACACACGGTTACTGGGGGGGGACAGGTGAACACACGGTTACTGGGGGGGGGACAGGTGAACACACGGTTACTGGGGGGGGACAGGTGAACACACGGTTACTGGGGGGGGGGGACAGGTGAACACACGGTTACTGGGGGGGGACAGGTGAACACACGGTTACTGGGGGGGGACAGGTGAACACACGGTTACTGGGGGGGGACAGGTGAACACACGGTTACTGGGGAGGGGACAGGTGAACACACGGTTACTGGGGGGGGACAGGTGAACACACGGTTACTGGGGGGGGACAGGTGAACACACGGTTACTGGGGAGGGGACAGGTGAACATACGGTTACTGGGGAGGGGACAGGTGAACACACGGTTACTGGGGTGGAGGGGGCAGGTGAACACACGGTTACTGGGGAGGGGACAGGTGAACACACGGTTACTGGGGAGGGGACAGGTGAACACACGGTTACTGGGGAGGGGACAGGTGAACACACGGTTACTGGGGGGGGACAGGTGAACACACGGTTATTGGGGGGGGGGGGGCAGGTGAACACACGGTTACTGGGGGGGGGGGGGGCAGGTGAACACACGGTTACTGGGGAGGGGACAGGTGAACACACGGTTACTGGGGGGGGGGGGCAGGTGAACACACGGTTACTGGGGGGGGGGGGGGCAGGTGAACACACGGTTACTGGGGGGGGGACAGGTGAACACACGGTTACTGGGGGGGGGGGCAGGTGAACACACGGTTACTGGGGGGGGACAGGTGAACACACGGTTACTGGGGAGGGGACAGGTGAACATACGGTTACTGGGGAGGGGGGGCAGGTGAACACACGGTTACTGGGGAGGGGACAGGTGAACACACGGTTACTGGGGGGGGGGGCAGGTGAACACACGGTTACTGGGGAGGGGACAGGTGAACACACGGTTACTGGGGGGGGACAGGTGAACACACGGTTACTGGGGGGGGGGGGGCAGGTGAACACACGGTTACTGGGGAGGGGACAGGCAGAGATGGCAGAAGTATACACATCCTTCACTCAAGTAGAAGTACAGATACTCATGTTTACAAAGACTCTGGCAAAAGTTGAAGTACCGACTACACTTAAAAATCACAAAATAATTGTAAAACTTTTTTACAACCTTTCGAAACTTTTTAGTGCAAATATTTTTTAAACCTTTTGAAATTGTTTTCGAAACTTTGTTTAGAAAATATGTTTTCAACCTTTCAAAAATAATTTTTCAAAACGTTTTTTTTCTGAACCCTGGCTTGTTGAGTTTCCTCAAACACTCCAGATCCTTCCTTATCACGAGGACCAACACACACCCTCTCCTTCATCCAGGAACACACACACACCCTCTCCTTCATCCAGGAACACACACACACCCTCTCCTTCATCCAGGAACACACACACACCCATACTTCATCATCCACATAGGAACATTCTGCTGTTACGGAACAAGGGTGTTTGAGAATGAATGTATATGTGGGAGAGAGAGTGTGCGTGTGCATGAGTGTGTGTGTGTGTGTCTACCTGGCGATGAAGATGCAGAGCAGGTACAGCTGGTCGGGTCCGGCCAGCAGCATGGCCAGGCTGAGCGCCAGCTTGAGCAGGAACAGCCAGCGCACCACCAGGTAAACTCCGTAGCGCTGGCACAGCGACAGGAAGTACATGTTGTTCAGGTGGGGGGCGATGTAGGAGATCCCTGGGAGGGGTCAGGACTCGGTTAAAAACACACATACATTAACATACTGACTGGGGTAGGAGGTACAGGGTAGGGGCTACGGGCAGGGGGTTAGGAGCTAGCAGTTAGGGGATAGGAGGTAGGCGGTAGTGTCTGTCTCACCCAGCAGGATGGAACCTGTGGAGGCAGAGATGCTGTCTGAGAGGAGGTGCTCCAGAAACAGAGGAAAGAAGTTACTGTTGAAGTGGCAGTGAAACACCTGGGGGATACGGGGAGGGGGGATACGGGGAGGGGGGAGACAACAAAAAGACCAAATGTGAAGAAAGATTTACGTGAATTGAAACCAATTTCTAGATATGCATTGTTCGATGTCTGCTGAATGAATCAAATGAATCCCCCCGATAGAGAAGCCAGGCTGCCTGAGTTTAGCATCCCAGGCAGCCTGGACGACCCCCGGCTGAACGCACCTGCAGCAGGTTCATGGAGGAGAACCACATGAAGTTCCTGTGCTTGGAGAGCTGGCGCAGGTACCCCCCCAGGGAGAGGGGGCTCTGCTGGGGGGGGGCAGGAGGCCCCACACTCAGCCTGCAGCAGGGGGCACAGGTTAGGGGGGTCTTCACACACACACACAATGTACATTTAAACTGTTACTTGCTATAACCAAGTAAGAAATACAAACAGGCATTCAAGTCTTGCTCTATTTTCTAGGCTGTGGATAAAAGCGTCTCCTGAACATCACATACTCTTTCAGCAGCAGCCCCTCCTCCTGCCTCAGACGAGCCTCGCCCCGGAACCGTCGCCGCAGCAACCGGCACACCACCACGAACCCCGCTATGGAGGCGGCGGAGAGCGTGGCGCAGAAGATCCGGAAGGAGAAGAAGTCTTCCTTGTCCCAGAAGCAGTAGGACAGGAAGACGGACAGGGACCCGAGCGCGCTGAACAGAGAGCAGTGGAAGTTGAGGCGAGCACGGTCACTGGCAGACACGGCCAGCTCGGCCAGGAGAGCGTTGTGGTTGAGGTCGACCAGGGTGAGGAAGCCGTCATACAGGCACAGGCACAACAGGAAGTGGAGGCCCGGGGGGGCCCAGGGCACCCAGAAGGACAGGAAGGAGAGGGCGAAGAGGGGGCCGTTCCTGGAGAGGGCCCCCAGGCGTTTCAGGATCACCTCAGGGGACGAGATGTAAGGGCCAGACCTGGGAGGGGGCAGACGAGGGGTCAGACACACACACACACAGCTAAACACACACACACACACTGCTAAACACACAAAAAAGGTAGATTGAGAGAGAGAGAGAGAAAGAGAGAGAGAGAGAAATCTATGTATGCAACTGTACGTGCGCTGGCAGGTGTGGTAGCTGCAGTCGCAAAAGCATATTTACACAAGTTATTCTGTTTCGTTCACACTGACCAGGTGTCACTCTCTCTCCTTAGACACACATTAAATGACAAACACACAGAAACCATTTTGTGACTTACTGTTTACATAGAGGATAGGACAACAGACCAAAAAGAGGTACAGAGAGAGAGAGAGAGAGAGAGAGAGAGAGAGGAGGGATAGAGAGAGGAGGGATAGAGGGGGAGGAGAGAGAGAGAGAGAGAGAGGGGAGGGCTAGAGAGAGAAAGAGAGATGGAGCCAGAGGAGTACTTACTGAGCGGAGCCAAGGAAGTTACGGTCACTCAGCCAGCCAAACAGAGGATCGTTCAGACTGTTCCATATGAGAAACACCGTCTGGGGAGGGGGGAGGTGAGGGAGAGGCAGGGCAATCAGACAATAAGAGACAGCATTGAACAGTTATCCTTCCACTATCATTACATCCAGGAGGTCTCTCACACTAATCACATTACACATACACCACATCACCTACCCCAGAGACACACAGAGACAGAGAGGGAGAGAAAGAGAGAGACTGAAAGAGAGAGAAAGGGAAAGAGAGGGAAGGACAATGAGAAAGAGGGAATGAAAGAGACACTCACCTCCCCCACCCAGAAGGAGACCTTGTCGATCTTGTAGACAGAGACGAAGGTCTCCACGTAGTACAGCAGGAACACGTTGTGGAGGATGGAGACGAACAGCGCCAGGGAGCCGTACAGGACAGCGGTGGAGACCCCGAGACAGCAGCCCCACACCCGCTGGCCCATCCTTCCCCCGTCACACTCTCCCCCGTCTGGCCCTGGCCTCGCTGCTGCTGCTGCTCAGCCCTGGCTCACCTCCGCCCCCCCCCCTGACACTGCAAACAAACACACCCAGCAAATGGTGAGAGGAGGAGAGCAAATGGTGGATCGAGTGAGACCGAGGTGTGAAATTACATACACACACACACAACACCAACTGGAACAACTGAAAACACTGTCTGGGTCATACTGACTTTCCTGGAATCTTCCTCTCTACGCCCCCTCCCTCCTTCACCTCCTCCCTCCTTCACCTCCTCCCTCCTTCACCTCCTCCCCTCCTTCACCTCCTCCCTCTAGCCTGCTGGGACAGACACGCAGCCTCTCACAGCATCCCTCTCTCCTCCTCAATACATCACTGGACAGTCCTGAGGGAGAGGGAGGAGGGTGTAACTGGAGCCTCTCCTCATTGTGACTCCACTATCAGGCTCCTTCACCTCCAACACGCTGCTCCAGTTCACACAGACACACACTGGAGGGTTTCTTCTCCAGGTGTCATATTAACCCTGGGACACTGACCTGTAGCCTTGCTCAGAGAGAGGGAGGAAGAAGGGGGGGAGAGTGACGGGGGGGAGAGAGAGTGAAGGGGAGAGAGGGAGAGACAGAGACAATGAGGGAGGGGGGGCAGAGAGAGTGAAGGGAAGAGAGGGAGAGACAGAGACAATGAGGGAGGGGGGGGCAGAGAGAGAGTGAAGGGGAGAGACAGAGACAATGAGGGAGGGGGGGAGAGAGAGAGTGAAGGGGAAAGAGGGAGAGACAATGAGGGAGGGGGGGGAGAGAGTGAAGGGGAAAGAGGGAGAGACAGCTGAAGAGAAAGGGTCTACCAGCCATTCCCAACCTTTTCCACTTTGCGCCCCCACTTGCATTGCTAATATTTTTACGGCCGCCCAACACATCCGTTCCATTGATTTTCGTTTAACACACGTTTAACAACACCACGGGAGCCAAACAGTTTGCTTTCACGGCTAAATGTATTGTGTTCTTCCCCATACAGCCTCCTCCGCGCGCGCACACACACACACACAATTATGTATTTTTAAAAAAAATAGAATAGAAGTATGCAGTGGCATAACGACATCTCTGACGTTGATAACAAACCAAACCGTTTCAAAATCGGTTGAAAATTGAGCAAGTTATGGTCATTTAAAAAGTACATGTAGCATCAACACAATGTTATGGGTGAGCGAGTTGACTGTAGCAAGATGGCCGCCATGTGCGGACGTTCTAGACTCCGCCGTAAGACATCTAGTGTTTATATATATCTATGAACGTGCCAAGCGTAACTATTGGCGTTTCGGTCATGATGAATTAAAGGCTAAATGTCATTTTAAGATCTGTAAGAATTTTAATCATCATTTACCAATAGTATATATAAATATTTTGACATATAACTGCAGGTCGAGAGGGTCGTACACTCGTTTTGAGTTTGAACGGGTGGAGGTGTTTAGAGAGCGGAAGAATCTGTTCCCTCTGTGAAGTGGTTCCATAGAGTGGTTCACTAAGCTGCTATGTGCTGAGGAGCCCAAGTTGGCCTCCGTTATTATCCTGCTAGTCTCTCATAAGAGCGAGCCTCCCACGAGGCAGCATCAGAGAAAAATCTGTTTAAAAATAGCATCAGGCTGGCGGGCCCACACGCCTGTCTAGTACACTCAGGTCTGCGCATGCCCGGGCCTCCACAACCTCCCCGTTATCAACAAACGGGGAATACCAAAGTTTATGAACAGTTACATTCAACAAAAATATTTTCCCCTTCATTTTACAAACAGTTCATCATATTACAAACAAGAAATTTATGATGACATATCCGTTAAATCTCAGTGGAAAAAAACACCTCAGCCTTTAAACCCCTGGTCCTTTCAAACAGAGCAGTCAAGCGAAACCGACTTCGGCGCTGCATCTTGCAGTCAGTGATTCTCATCTGGGTTTATCTGGAGCGGAGTGAAAAGGAAGCGGAACCGGGTTGACAGGTGGTCCCTTCATGCCTAGCAGGGCAGTATCGCCTGGCAAAACCTCGGAGTCGCACACTCAACCGTAGAGAGGGCGGCTGTTGGCAGAGAGTGCAGGTGTGGGGTGGCAGGGAAGCTGTGCACCTGTTGTGTTAGAGCTACCCTTCTCGGCTCTCCCCAGAGAGACTGTGGGACCAGACGGAGGGATGCGCTAAATGAACTAAGTAGGCCTAAAGACACCCTTTTAAATCACGAATGGATTCGCCGTTCATTGAAATCGTAATGTATTCGTTCACTCTCCATTCTAAACCGAACGACTGTTGAGAGATGGTTCAATCATGTGCATCAAGGCTAGCACTAATAGACAGACTAAACAAGTAACGTTTCAGAAACCTCTCCGGCAAAAGCTAGTTATCTAGCTAACTTGCTTGCATTGTTAAATATTGAATCATACGTAATATTATGGATGGGCGACATTATGGTTGTCCCTGCCGTCGGCTCACTTGGCAAATATGAACCCTTTCCACAGGTTGTTGTCTGGCTGTGATAAACTTGCAGTTTTTGACATGCTACAGTCGCTGCTGTTTCACAAAACAACGCAAAACTAGCTAGCAGCGCTAGCCACGTACTACTTGCTAGTTAAACTAGCTGACTAGCAAGCTTATAGCGTAACCCCCACATTGGCAAACACCGGTTTGTTTAAAGCCAGACTCTCCCCATGAAATAATAAATTACTTACCATCAGCGTAAAATAGAACCATGAAGTTACAAAATTACTATAAAGCTATTATTTAAGTGGTGATAAGCTAGAAACTGACTGGCTTGTAAATTCGCCACGGAGTATGGACCTGAGTTAGCTCGCTAGCTAAATCTGAGACTGACTACCAGAACATAAAACAGGACGTCACGATGACAGCTGTCTACACCCACGGCCACCGTCTGCAAGGGTTTGGAAATCAGAGGGATTTCCCCCCGATTAGTCTGGGAGCAAGTCTGTAGCGCCACCCAGGGTAGCCTGACAGACAACATGCATCTAGATTGTTGAAGAATTGTGAAAGGTTTATTGGTTGGTCTAGTTCAACATATTTTCGTGTCCCGTTTGATATTGTAGTATCCTCGAGAAACAAAGTGGAAGCTGAAGCAAGGTTTGATTCTTTTTAAGCTTTATTCTCCAAACATGAGAAAAGTCTCTCCGTTAAAATGCTCTCTGTGCCAGCAGCAACAACTAACAACGTTAAACAATCTGACAGGGACGCTACAATAGGGTTGTAGTAGCACAACCGTTGTTTGTTAAGCTACCGGGCAGGTAAAACTGAAGCCCAGAGACCTGAGTTTGAATATACGTCTATGGAGTTCAGTTCTCATGGCCAAGCACTTATTTGCACCACGTAATAAACACGATCAACTGAGGTTACACAGGTAAAAGCACATTCCAAGTTCCTGTTGGAGTCTAAAATACGGTGTGATCCATTGATCCATTGGCTGAGGAACCTCAGTGTTGCTGAAATAAGAAACACGCTCATCTATACAGTGAAGAAAAACTACAGTATGACTCTGGTGCCCACCATCTGTTTGTGTGTCGCTGTGGCCTCATTCTCTCTCTCTCTCTCTCTCTCTCTCTCTCTCTCTCTCTCTCTCTCTCTCTCTCTCTCTCTCTCTCTCTCTCTCTCTCTCTCTCTCTCTCTGCTTGTCCTTCTCTCTCCCTCTCCTTCTCCCTTTATATGTCGCTCTCTGTCTCTCTCAGAAACCATTTCAAGTTAGAAATTGGGTGTGAGGAACCAGATGTAGAAAAACACGAAGCGTTTCTGAGAACAGACCAGCTGACTGTACAGACTCTGGTTGCGTCAGCACAAAGGAGGAGGAACAAAACATTCCCCGAATTGCAATAACTATAGTGAGATATTTGGGGAAATGGAGGGATAACCAGTGGTGTGAAGACGTGAATACGTTCGCCGTGGTGTGTGTGTCGTGCGTGTATGCTGGCCGTGGTGTGTGTGGTTCTGTGACAAAGAATGTGTCATTGAAAATGTCATGCTAAAAGTCATACATATTGCTAAAGAACGCTCGTGTCTAGTTCCTCCTCAGGTCTTCCCCAACTCACACGTTTTAAAAACTATTTCTGATTTAGTCGTACACACAATTCGCCAGCAGGTGGCGATAGCTGACTGAACTATGAACCAGAGCTAATGAGAAACAAAAAAAAAGACATCAGTAAATGTAATCAATCACTAATTAGAAAATAAGTAGGCTAATGAACTCCTCTCTTTTTAATTGCATTATTACGTTGTCTGTTATAGCAAAAACCACTATTCTAGTTATCACTGGTAAAGGTATAAATGCAAATATCGTTTTGGGGTGAATTTGCACAAAAACGGGGGTTATTTCTGTCGTTAGGTCAATAGTATGTTACACGTATAATATTTGCTTTGCTAGATATATTGAGATAAAGAGCTAGAGAAAGAGAGAGGAAAAGAAAGAGATAAAGAGAGGGAGACAAACGGGGGGAGAGAGAGAGCGAGCGATAGAATGAGAGAGAGAGAGAGAGAGAGAGACGTTGCGCCGGTTTCTAAGTAAAGAGAACATGTGCCTCGTATAGACAGAGGCAGGCATCCACGCGGGACTGCGCACCACGCGAGGACAGTGGACACTACAAAGAATTATTGTTTCACGAAGGCTTAATCGCTTGCACTTTCTTTGAACGACATTTAGGTATGTTGAAGGCTACATTGTCCTCTTACAGATTAACGCTGTAGGAGAAATCGTAAATGTGATGGTGACGTAAATGCTTTGCGCTATTGTTTTGTATGCTGCAGTGCAGGTGGTGTACTGCACAGGTAGGCTATATGTTATTAAGCGTATGATAGACTATATTAATTACAATATAGCATATCTGTTTCTAAACGTAGTGAACCAATGGGATATAGGCTACTCCTATTAGAAACCTGCACTTGGTAAATGTATCTTCCGAAGTTGTTTTGGAACGTGGATCGTCGCCTACTTATAGTGTGTCCCACTTCTAAACTAGCCACTGCCTCTTCAAGTAGCCACGCGACCGTCTCAGCACTTTTCCGTTGCTCCGTTCCGGCCCCAGGGCTGTACCGGCGGTGTTGAAGCCTCGGTATCTGGTTGTATCTGGACGTTAGCAACAGTACACCGCTGGTGAGAAAGAGAGAGCGTAAAACAACTGCCCTCAGGTGAAATGAACAGCCAAACTGGCAGCTCTATGGGAGAAATAGGTAGAATTACAATAGGTTGATTTTGAAGTTAGATGGTGATTATTTCAACAACGGTGTAGAATGAACGGAAAAAGTCACCGTGCATGGTGCACCTACGAGAAAAGTGAGGTCGGTGACCGTTTAACAGACGTCCCTTCCAATTCGTCCGTGTGTGTGTGTTTTCCTACGGTATCCCCGTGTCTCAGTCTCCCAGTGAGTGCTCGTGCATTACCAGGCCGATAGCCCGCCATGCCAGTGACCAGTGGCCCAATGGTTAGTATGTGTCGATGTATGAAGAGTTTCATGTAGTCCCAGACACTGAGTTTTTGGACTAAACATTAATCCTGGCATTGGGACGATTTAGGAACGAGCGTCCGTGACGGCGACTTTGATCTTTGCAGAATGACCTCATCAGAGTTAATGGTGAGTAGATACTTCAGCCGTGTGATCTCCCCTGACCTGGAGCTGATGCGTCGACAGTAACTCAAGGTGACATGGGAGAGGGGAAGAGGTGTGGGCGTGAGGGTAAATCACCGGAACGCGCTGGACCCCGTGTCGCGATCCTCTTCATGTTTGCAGACTACGATTCAGTATTCCACCTCCATCGTGTGTGTGTTCTGTGTATGTGTTCTGTGTGTGTGTGTGTGTTCCATGTGAGTGTGTATGTTCTGTGTGAGTGTGTGTGCGTTCAGTACTTCACCCCAGGGATCGCATGAAAGAGTCGTCAACTCTTGAGGCGGGAATGAGATTTACTTGCGTATGTTTATGCGCTCATGTGGACAAGGATGTTTCCGTTTCTATAAATAAGCCTTTCAAACAGTTGAGTGTTACCAAACAGACGTTTTAACCCCTGTTAGCTGTGTGTGACTGTGTTCGTTGTTATTTTGTGACATTTGACAGCTCAATCTCTGTTCCACCCGTCAAGCGAAAAGGGAAAATGCTCTTATTGATCTGCATTTCATCCTCTTTCTAAGGTCCCAAAACGACGTCCTTCCTTTTTATATAAATGTTCTTTAGTTACAGCTGCTTGTCTGCTCCTCTTGACCAAACGACAGTAATGAAAAATCTACTTTGCTCTGCAGTTGTGCAGCATTTCTAGCGCCGGTCACTACAGATTTGGGAGCTAGCAGTGGAATTGGACGGGTTTCCTTTGCCATCTGCAGAAATGTCAGACTGGATCTCCTGCTTATCACGGTGTCTTCTCCAACTGATGTCCTTACAGAGAGACTTTTTTTAATCTCTCTCCGTCCTTCAGTACTAGTTGTGCGTTTCTGAAAAGGCCGACTGGGGTCAACAAGAGTGTTGGTCTTCTGAGAACTGTCGTCATGTCAGCAGCCATGTTTACAATGTAACCACCTGGCAGGTGGCTGTCTGTGACACTGCTGATTTGTTAATGTTCTCCATTGATGTGCTACTTATGTGTGTGTTATATGTGTGTGTTGTGTGTGTTATGTGTTTGTTATGTGTGTATGTGTGTGTGTCTTGACAGCGCTACAGCAGATGTGTTTACCATTTCTTGTGGAGTTTCCATGTTGTTGTCACAGTGACGACAAGCCGTCATGGCCGTTGGCAGCCCAGGCTGAGGCAGATGTGATGGAGAGAGAGAGATGTTTGCTCTGTACAGACATGACAGTGGAGCTCTCAGCCCTGACCTCAGACAGACAGATACCTCCATCTCTCTCTCTCCCCCAGCACCAGCCCAGCCCAGCCCTCTGAACATGGGCCTCCGTGGGGATCTACACCCCCTCCTAGCCCCCCTCCTGGCCCCCCTGCTGGCCCCCCTCCTGGGCCCCCTGCTGGGCCTCTGCTGCCTGGCATCCCTGGGGGCGGGGTTCCCCTTCGGCCCCTCCCTGGGTCTGGATGTCACCCCCAGGACCACGGTGCTCTCTGAAGGTAGGACCCCCCCTCAGTGTGCACACACACACACACACACACACACACACACACAGAGACACGCACACACGCACACATGCAAATGTGCACACACACCATCAGTCTCAGTGTCCTTATTCAGTAGTGATTCTGCTGCCTGCTGCCTCAAACTCCCTTGTTCACTTTAAACAAGTGACACAGTTTTTAAGTTGGCCCCGATGGCAGTGTGTACTTTCTGGGAGTTATAAATCTCCTCTCTCAAGCCCTGTCCTAGTTCATGACGCTGCTCTGATGGAACACAGGCAGGACAAGCTGCCGCCCAGAGGACCTCTATGGGGCAGACCTGAATAGTGCCTGTGTAGAAAATAGTGCTGAACTAGAGCTTTTCTTCACAATGAGTAGGTATTTAAACATTTGAACATCATCATCATTACCAGCTCCTTCATCAGCAACACCTTGGCCACTGCAGCACTCTCCCCTCCCTCAATCCTCCTCTCCCTTCTCTCTTCTCCCTCCTCTGCCTCCTCTCCCCTCCTCTCCTCTCCCTCCTCTCCTCTCCCTCCTCTGCCTCCTCTCCCTTCTCTCCTCTCCCTCCTCTGCCTCCCCTCCTCTCCCTCCCTCCTTCCTCCCCTCCTCTCTTCTCTTCTCCTCTCCTCTCCTCTCCCTCCTCTGCCTCCCCTCCTCTCCCTCCCTCCCTCCTTCCTTCCCTCCCCTCCTCCTCTTCTCCTCTCCCTTCTCTCCCTCCCTCCCTCCCTCCTTCCTCCCCTCCTCTCTTCTCCTCTCCTCTCCTCTCCCTCCATCCTCCTCTCCAGAGGAATAAGAATAGAGCAGTAGAGTTAAGACATCAGCAGAAAGAACTGTCCTCCGACGCCAGTCCTGTTGAGCTAATAACCAAACTCCTGAGAAAAGACATTCTTAGTGTTTACCCATAAAGATATAGCTATTGTTGACTCATAAAGTGTGCGTTTGGTTTAGTTCTACGATGATAGAGAAGTTGCTGCTGGTGCATTGTGATGATCTTATTTTTCTCCTTGCCCTGGTAGAAAGTAGTCCTTGACCTACATTTCAACTCTCACGGGGTGTGCAAGAGCATGTCAGTGAATTTGTGCACGTGAGAGCATGTGTGCGTGTATGTATGTGTGTGTGTATGTATGTGACAGCATGAGTGTGTGTGTATGTGTGTGTGAGTGAGTGAGTGAGTGAGTGAGTGTGTGTGAGTGTGATCTTTGTCACTGTCCTGGTGGAGGAAGCTGCCCTCTGTGCAGAACTGGAGAGAGCAGAGTCTAATGAATCAGATCTGCTGGGTTCTGGAGTGTGTGTGTGTGTGTGTGTGTGTGTGTGAGAAAGAGCATGTCTTCCATGACTGTGTCCTGACCTGGGTGTCCTTGGGGAGTCTTCCCCAGACTAGCAGACCAGAAGTAACTCACAGCTGAAATATTGATGCAGGCTAACATGTCTGCAGGCTAACATGTCTGCAGGCTAACATGTCTGCAGGCTAACATGTCTGCAGGCTAACATGTCTGCAGCTCCAGGAAGGTCTGCAGCAGGCCTGCTGGAGCTCCCAGTCTGGAGAACTGATCCGACTACGGTTACAATAATGACAGATTATGCCTAGACATCAGAATTGATAATGTGGCATCAGAATTGATAATGTGACATCAGAATTGATAATGTGGCATCAGAATTGATAATGTGACATCAGAATTGATAATGTGGCATCAGAATTGATAATGTGACATCAGAATTGATAATGTGGCATCCGAATTGATAATGTGACATCAGAATTGATAATGTGGCATCAGAATTGATAATGTGGCATCAGGATTGATAATGTGACATCAGTATTGATAATGTGGCATCAGGATTGATAATGTGACATCAGAATTGATAATGTGGCATCAGAATTGATAATGTGACATCAGAATTGATAATGTGGCATCACAATTGATAATGTGACATCACAATTGATAATGTGGCATCAGAATTGATAATGTGACATCAGAATTGATAATGTGGCATCAGAATTGATAATGTGACATCAGAATTGATAATGTGGCATCAGGATTGATAATGTGACATCAGTATTGATCATGTGACATCAGGATTGATAATGTGACATCAGTATTGATCATGTGACATCAGGATTGATAATGTGACATCAGTATTGATAATGTGGCATCAGTATTGATAATGTGACATCAGAATTGATAATGTGGCATCAGGATTGATAATGTGACATCAGTATTGATCATGTGACATCAGGATTGATAATGTGGCATCAGGATTGATAATGTGGCATCAGGATTGATAATGTGACATCAGTATTGATAATGTGGCATCAGGATTGATAATGTGGCATCAGGATTGATAATGTGGCATCAGGATTGATAATGTGGCATCAGGATTGACAGTGTTCTTCTTGTTGTGTTCTGTCCAGCGTACAGCCCAGAGAGTCTATGCTAATATTTGAGAAGCGTTGTGTAAATACCAGTCAGAGATGTGACTGACAGGTCAAACATGTCTCACGCGTGTGCAGGCAGAGACCACACGCTGCTCACAGTACAAACAGGAACTCTGGGTTACAGGGAGCGAGCAAGTTTCTGTCTATGTCTGGGGTTCTAGAATGTTCTGTAGATATTGGGGGTCTAGAATGTACTGTAGATGCTGGGGTTCTAGAATGTTCTGTAGATGGTGGGGTTCCGACAGTCAGAGAGATGTAGCATAATGCTAATGTTGTTCTCTGTTCTGATATGATAGTTCCTTTATGTTTGTCCAGATAGCCAGATGCACTTGAACTCAGTCTGATGTGTATAAAACCATTCAGTCGTTTAACCTTGTGTAATAAACTGTATCATGTTGTTGTCATCCCGAGTCAGAGGTCTGCTGTTGGTGCGATGCAGGCAGCGTGGTCTTACGTAATGCTGATTGGTTTAGCAACAACTGGTACTTCTCAGTAACGTCAACACGGGTTAGGTCATGTGCTGTCCCCTTAGAACATGTCCCTAAAACCTGAAGTGTGTGTTGTGTGTGTGTCATGTGCCTGTCTTATTCATCCAGAGAGGGCCAGTGGCATCAGTGAGTCATTCTGCTGCCTGTGGTAGACCTCTACTCAACCCGCTCACTCGCACACACACACACTCACACACACACACACACACACACACACACACACAACATGAACACACACACCAGGCCTCCATGGATGATGGTAGTGTTCTCACTCTGGGCCTGTATACAGGTGGGACAGTGCAGGTGAGGAGTGTGTATGTGAGGAGTGTGTGTGTGTGTGTATTGTACACTCACCGGAACTCTACAGTTGCAGCACAAGGGACAGAGGTTAAAGGTCAAAGCAGTAGCTTCTCAGAACCACACACACACACACAACCCTGTGTAAACATTGAGATACATACACAGACGTAAACATATACATACACCCACACGTGGCGAATACACACACACACCCTCAGAGTGAGATGGTCAGACTGTGTGGCTCCTGTAGTTTGATTTCTCTCTCATCTGACAGTTCTGGGGGCGAGCAAACATTGCTCATACAGCCATGCTTGTTAGTCCCTAATCACATGAGATAGATTCCCTACAGGCTCCAGATCTTTCCGTTGGTTCGTGGGGGGGGGTGGTGTCCCAGGCGGGCGTTGCCTTGGCATGACGTGTTGCCTCGGTGACGGCTTGCACGTCCGACGTCACGACCGTCTCCCCATCATCGCCCTCCAGGGAGGGCGATGATGGCAGGGAGGAGGAGGGGGGCAGGGGGGGAGGGAGGAGGGGGGCAAGGGAGGAGGAGGGGGGCAGGGGGGGGAGGAGGGGGCAAGGGGATGGACCCCAACAAGCTGAACGAGTTTCAGCTAGAGACAGGGTTGGAGAATGGTGGGGCACAGGAGAAGGAGGGGGGGGGGGTATGGGTGGGAGGGGGGGGTGGAGGAAGGTGAGGATGGTTGAGGCTGATGGCTGCTTGGCGTGTCGCATGTAGAAGTGGGGTACAGGGGGCGTAGATGGGGGGCATATAAGGGGCATTCAGCAGGAATTGTGCCCTAGTACTGCCAGATCACATTAGCATGTTAGCACAGCGTAGCGTGTGTGTCTAGTACTGCTAATCACATTAGCATGTTAGCACAGCGTAGTGTGTGTGTGTGTTTGGATGTTACGGGGGGAAGGGAATCTTTAGTCCACCCAGTGAAAGTCCTGTCCATCACAGTATGATGCTGGGTGATATCCTGCCTAGATAAACACCACAGACTATCTTGGTGTCCCTCGCTGTGTTCTGTTGGGCCACAGAAAGAGGTTCTTTATGTGTGGAATGGATCCTTTCCTGGAACAGAGTAAATATTTAATCGTCAGTCTGGGACCTTTGAAACAAGGTCAAACCTTCCTGTTTCTGAGAAGATGAAAAAGAGACCAGCACTTTTATCTGCTGTATAGATCCACGCCACCGGCGCACTACTGTACACTAACTTTGATGTTCCCCAGCTATAGTACGACTGAGTTACACTCAGTTACACTGTAGGGTTAGCATTGAACACTCTGTTGATTGTGAAGAGATAAGGTGAAGATGGCAGATGGAGATTCATCACTAAAGTTACTGAAGGGAAACCTAGGTCGATGGAGATATGGATATATGGAGAGAAACAGAAGGATGGGGGAAATGAGAGAATAAGAGAGGGATGAGGGGAGTCAGGTGGCTGAACGGTTAGGGAATCGGGCTAGTAATCAGAAGGTTGCCAGTTCGATTCCCGGCTGTGCAAATGACGTTGTGTCCTTGGGCAAGGCACTTCACACTACTTGCCTCGGGGGAATGTCCCTGTACTTACTGTAAGTCGCTCTGGATAAGAGCGTCTGCTAAATGACTAAATGTAAATGTAGAAGGGATGGATATATATTAACAGTATACTGTATATGTATGTTATTGTGGAGGTGTGGTATAGAAACAGCTGTTACTGTGTGCAGGTCTGGTGGGCTGCCCGCGGTTCCGAGGGTCGGTGCAGAACTACAGCACTCTGCTGCTGGAGGAGGAGGAGGGGGGGGGGGTGCTGTACGTGGGGGGGAGGGGGGCCATCTACGCCCTGGACGCCAACAACATCTCCACACCAGGGAACCTGTCTGTGAGTTCTCCCTCTCTCTCTCTCTCTCTCTCTCTCTCTCTCTCTCTCTCTCTCTCTCTCTCTCTCTCTCTCTCTCTCTCTCTCTCTCTCTCCCTCTCTCTCTCTCTCTCTCTCTCTCTCTCTCTCTCTCTCTCTCTCTCTCTCCTTCATACCCTAACCTCTCTCTCTCTCACTGTCTATCTATCTTTCTGTCTTTCTGATCCTAATCTCTGGGCTAAGATAACCTCCTGGCTAACTAAATAACCTGGCTAACTGAACCATCTGCTGTTCATATTCATTGTTTACAGATTAATTGGGAAGCCTCGTCCGAGCAGAAGAGGCAGTGTCTGAGGCAAAGGGAAAAACAATGAGTACGATGTGTCCTGATTTCACATAGCAGGTAGCATGTTCAGGTAGCAGTAGCGGAAGTGGAAAATGTGCAAGGTCTCCTCCCGGCTGGGGTGTGTGGAGGTCTCCTCCCGGCTGGGGGGTGTGGAGGTCTCCTCCCGGCTGGGGTGTGTGGAGGTCTCCTCCCGGCTGGGGGGTGTGGAGGTCTCCTCCCGGCCTGGGGGGTGTGGAGGTCTCCTCCCGGCTGGGGGGTGTGGAGGTCTCCTCCCGGCTGGGGGGGTGTGGAGGTCTCCTCCCGGCTGGGGTGTGTGGAGGTCTGACCCAGTGTGTTGTTCCCTGCAGACGGAGTGCTTCAACCACATCCGCTTCCTGCAGCGCTACAACGAGAGCCACCTGTACGTGTGTGGGACGCACGCCTTCAGGCCGCTCTGTGCCTACATAGTAAAGCTGGGTTCTCTGCTGCGGAGTTGGACGTTCTCTGCTACGTTCTCAGACGTTCTGCTACGTTCTGAGATGTTGAGATGTTCTGAGATGTTCTGAGATGTTGAGATATTCTAAGATGTTCTGAGATGTTGAGATTTTCTAAGATGTTCTGAGATGTTGAGATGTTCTAAGATGTTCTGAGATGTTGAGATGTTCTAAGATGTTCTGAGATGTTGAGATGTTCTAAACTGTTCTGAGATGTTGTGTGCTCGTCCTCAGGACGTGGAGCGGTTCAGCTTCTCCTCTGGGTTTGAGGAGGGCAGGGGACCGCTGTCCCCTACGACCCCGCCAAGGGCTACACCGGCCTACTCATCGGTACGTGTACCTGTACACAGCTCCTTCCTGTCAGGTCAACACTCACACCTGTCTGCCTGCCTGCCTGCCTGCCTGCCTGCCTGCCTGCCTGCCTGCCTGTCTGCCTGTCTGTCTGTCTGTCTGTCTGTCTGCCTGTCTGCCTGTCTGCCGGTCTGTCGGTCTGTCGGTCTGTCTGTCTGTCTGTCTGCCTGTCTGCCTGTCTGTCTGTCTGCCTGTCTGTCTGTCTGTCTGTCTGTCTGCCTGGTTGTCTATGTTCTCTCATCTGTCTGATCCCTCCCCCCACCTCCTCCCTCCCTCCTCCCTCCTCCCTCCTCCCTCCCTCTCTCCTCCTCCTCCCTCCTCCCTCTCCCTCCCTCCTCCCTCCTCCTCCCTCCCTCCCTCCCTCCCTCCTCTCTCCTCTCTCCTCCCTCCTCAGATGGAGAGATGTTTACTGCCTCCCAGTACGAGTTCCGCAGCTCTGCGGACATTCGCCGGAACTTTCCGTTCCCCATCCTGAGGACAGAGGAGGCGCCCACCAGGTGGCTTCTGGGTAAGAACATGACCCTCCGCCCAGACAGGAGAGTGAAGATGTTTTTTTTATCAACCTTTCAAAAGTAAAAATAGAAAAAACAAAAATAATATTGATATTTTTTCCAACCAAGTTTTTTTCTTCTTCTAAACCTGTCTAAATAATAAATAGATAATTGAAACCTTTTTTCAAATGTTTTTGAAACCCCCCAAAATGATTAGAAACTTTTTTTTTTTTTTTTTTACCTTTCGAAAAAAGTTGTCCGAAAAATAAATAGTGAAGTAAAGTACTGATACCAGAAAAATCAGTACAGTAACAAAGTATTTTTACTTTGTTACTGTGTGTGTGTGTGTGTGTGTGTGTGTGTGCAGACGCAGACTTTGTGGGCTCGGTTCTGCTGAAGGAGAGCGTCAACAGCTCCGTGGGAGACGACGACAAGATCTACTTCTTCTTCAGGGAGAAGAGCCAGGAGCAGACTGCCTACCCCAGCCAGACCAGAGTGTCCAGGGTGGCGCGTGTCTGCAAGGTCCCCACACTACAGCAGCTCTCTCATGGATGTGTTCAGTACATGTGGAGTACAAGCATGTGGTGTTTCCTCCTGCTAAACTAGCATGTGGCGTTTTGTGTTCCTTCTGCTGAACTCGACTTCCTCAGACAGCTATTCATGAGCTGTAACACTGTTGCTAGGCAGACTAGAGGCCCCTCCAAGTCCCTCCTTGGTGACTCTCTCTCTCTCTCACCCCTCCCCCCTCTTACTCTGCCCCCCCTCCCACTCCCCCTTCACCTAATTTCACTTGAGATCAGTGTCGCTCAGCCAGACACCATCCCAGAAACCTCATCTATAACTGCAGATAACTCCTCACTCTCTCTCTCTCTCTCTCTCTCCTCTCTCTCTCTCTCTCTCTCTCTCCTCTCTCTCTCTCTCTCTCTCTCTCTCTCTCTCTCTCTCTCTCTCTCTCTCTTCTCTCTCTCTCTCTCTCTCTCTATCTCTCTCTCTCTATCTCTCTCTCTCCATCTCTCTCTCTCTGTCTGTGTCTCCCTCTCTCTCTCTCTCCTTATGGTGCTTCCTACACGGTCCTCGAGACAGTGGACAGGAAGTGACATCATGGATGGCCCAGACGTGTTTGTGTCTACTTTGTGTTGCTACTGTTAGCTCAACCCAGAGAACTCTTCAACGTCTTCAGCGTTGGCGATAAGGCTTGTTGATACTGCGTTGTTGGACGGGTTCCTTTGTTGCTCTCTTCCCACAGCTCAATGCTAACTCCAGCAGGATGTGATATCAGCAGAGAACAGAGTCACTTCCTGTGTCTCTCTGGCCCCGAAACCACTTCCTCTCTCTCTCTTGATGGAAGAGCTTCTTTAATATTGATAATAGGTCCTGCGCTGTATGCATTGTTTATTGAGCTGTCTGGGCAACCAGGGAGGAGTGTGTGTGTGTGTTTGTGTGTGTGTGTATGTTGTGTGTGTGTGGGAGAAACATACCTCTTCATGAACAATATAAGCCTGAGGGAGGCAGATGTGAGGAGAGCAGTGTGATTCACGAGGCAGTCTAAAGAGGAGAAGCTAAGCGAGGTGCTCTAGATCATGTCCCTGCCTGCCTCCAGTGCTGCTGTTTCTGACTCTATCACAGCACAGCAGCAGGCTCTATGTGAACACGCCGTGCTGTCGGGCACCTGCATGCGTATGTCTGCGTGCGTTCATGCATGTGCTTATTTATTTGTGCGTGTGGCCGGTGTGTGCACGTGTGTGTGTGCATGTGTGTGTGTGTACGTGTGTGTGTGCATGTGTGTGTGTGTACGTGTGTGTGTGCATGTGTGTGTGTGTACGTGTGCATACATGGTGTGTGTGTTGATCTGTATGCGTGCGAGGCTAGTCCGGAAGCTAGTAGCCAGCCTGACCAGACGCCCGTCTCTGCCCGTCTCCAGGGCGACTGGGGGGGGCAGAGGACCCTGCAGAAGAGGTGGACGTCGTTCCTGAAGGCACGGCTGGTGTGCTCCGTGCCCGACTACGAGCTCCACCTCAACATGCTGCGGGCGGTGAGCGTGCGGCAGGGGGCGGACGCCCGGGGCAGCACCCTCTACGGAGCCTTCGGACTGGAGTGGTGAGTGTCGGCCCCCAGATGGACACGGAGGCTTACTGATGATGTGCTGCAGAGGTTTATTCATGTGAAGGCGAAGCATGCGATGGGGGGGGGGGGGGGGATTTGAAAGTCTTTGTCAGTGAAATGCTCTGCCCACTAAGCTAATGTCACTGTGCCAGTCTACCCTGTAAGTAAGGGTGAGAGTTAGCTGCTAGGTTCTGAGGGTGGTTATGTTCTGGGTTCTCAGGGTGGTTGGGTTCTATGTTCTGAGTGTGGTTGGGTTCTGAGGGCTGTAGACTGTACTAGAGCATGCGAAGGCAGAGTGGGTGAGGAGACTGATGAGCCATGAGGAGGAGGGTAGAGGGGGCCGGTGGTGGAGGAGAGGACAATGTCAGGGTTGTGTGTTTGTGCAAGTGCGTGTGTGGGTGTGTTTATGCTGACTCACGCGGCATAAAAGTCCCACAGGGAAGGAGAATCAGATGTCGGGTCTAACCACGACAAGTACCCTTCTCCTGGATCTCCTTCTCTCTCCTATATTCTCTCTCTCTTTCACTCTCTCTCTCGTTCTCTTTCTCTTTCACTCTCTCTCTCTTTCTCTCTCTCTTTCACTCTCTCTTTCTCTCTCCCTCACTCTAAGGCTACTATCACCTTTTCTCAATTTCATCTAAAGCCAAAATGCCCTTGTGTGTGTGTGAGCGCGTGTGTGTGTGAGCGTGTGTGTGTAAGCCCCTGGGCACCTCAGATCTCTTTAATCTCCTGGGTCTCTTTCATCTGCGTTCCTGTCCTCAGTGTGGTGTTCAGGCCCTCAGACGACACAAAGAACCTTAGAACGTGACTCAGATCTTTCTGGCCCAGACTGATCTCACCTGCAGGGCTCCTCTCCACCTGGCCCGGGCCTCCATCCTCATTCCTCTGTCGTGAATCAAAACATGAAACCCCCTGGGTCATGGCTGCTAACCCAGCACTAAGCCTGGGCTACACAGGGCCGTAGAGAATCAGGGTCTCAACATGCTTGTGCTGTAACGACGAGATGTGAACCTTACTCATGTCCGGCCACAGCCTGAAGGGATTGTTTGTTGAAGGGAGTTGTAGTTTGAGATCTTTGGTACTCTGAAACCCTAAACCTGGTAACAAAGAGTCCTGGATGACTAGTGGAACCAAACTTCCACCCCACCTGCCCTCCCTCACCCCTACACCCCACCTGCCCTCCCTCACCCCTACACCCCACCTGCCCTCCCTCACCCCTACACCCCACCTGCCCTCCCTCACCCCTACACCCCACCTGCCCTCCCTCACCCCTACACCCCACCTGCCCTCCCTCACCCCTACACCCCACCTGCCCTCCCTCACCCCTACACCCCACCTGCCCTCCCTCACCCCTACACCCCACCTGCCCTCCCTCACCCCTACACCCCACCTGCCCTCCCTCACCCCTACACCCCACCTGCCCTCCCTCACCCCTACACCCCACCTGCCCTCCCTCACCCCTACACCCCACCTGCCCTCCCTCACCCCTACACCCCAGCGTGGTGAATCATGGACCAAACTCTACTTAACTTATTTACCTTCTCCTTGTCAAATGGAGACGTGGATTAGATATGTTTGAAATTGGACCAGCTTGGCAGATAAACAATCTCCAGGTGTTTATACTATGTCCACTTATTAACCCTGTGCCTTATCCTGGCTTTTGTTCCCTTCAGGAGAAACATCAAAGCGTCTGCAGTGTGCCAGTATTCCTTCTCTGACATCCAGAAAGCATTCGACGGACCGTACATGGAGGTCCAGGATTCAAAATGGCGGGAATACACAGGGAAGGTTCCAGAACCAAGACCAGGCTCTGTAAGTCTCTACAGCTGATCTGTTTAACTTCCCTCCCATCCTCAGAACATGTTAGCTTTCAGTTCACTGGTCTCATTCCCACCCATCACTCTCTCTCTCTTCCCACTCCCTCCCTCTCTCTCTTTGCCTCCTCTCTTTGCCCTCTCTCGTCCTCTCTCCTCTCTCTTTCTCTCCCCTCTCCTCCCCTCCCCTCTCTCTCTTTGCTCTCCCTCTCCCCTCCTCCCCTCCTCCCCCCCCCCCCCTCCCCCCAGTGTATAACAGACCTCCACAGATCTCAGAGTATCAACTCATCCAGAGACCTCCCAGACAACGTGCTGACCTTCGCCCGCAGGCACCCCCTCATGTCCACTCAGGTCCAGCCAATCGGAGGCCGCCCGCTCATGTTCAAGAGGAACGTCAACTACGTGAAGATGGCGGTGCACCAGGCGGCCGCTCTCGACGGTCACGTCTACACCGTCCTGTTCCTGGGCACCGGTGAGTCCAGACCACCTCAAGCGCCTCCTGGATGGTTGCTGAGTGTAGCAGGAAGGTTAAGTGTGTTGTGTGTGTTCCTGCAGATGAGGGCTGGCTGCACAAGGCTGTGGATGTGGAGGGGGACATGCACATCGTGGAGGAGCTGCAGCTGTTCACTCCTGCTCAGCCCATAGACAGCATGGTGGTGTCTACAGCACAGGTAGAGACTACACCCTCACCCTCCCCCAAACCCTGACCCTCCCCCAAACCCTCACCCTCACCCTGACCCTCCCCCAAACCCTGACCCTCCCCCTGACCCTCACCCTGACCCTCACCCTCACCCTGACCCTCCCCCAAACCCTGACCCTCCCCCAAACCCTGACCCTCACCCTGACCCTCACCCTGACCCTCACCCTGACCCTCACCCTGACCCTCCCCCAAACCCTGACCCTCCCCCAAACCCTGACCCTCCCCCAAACCCTGACCCTCCCCCAAACCCTGACCCTCACCCTGACCCTCACCCTGACCCTCGCCCTGACCCTCCCCCAAACCCTGACCCTCACCCTGACCCTCACCCTGACCCTCCCCCAAACCCTGACCCTCACCCAAACCCTGACCCTCGCCCTGACCCTCACCCTGACCCTCACCCTGACCCTCACCCTGACCCTCACCCTGACCCTCCCCCAAACCCTGACCCTCCCCCAAACCCTGACCCTCCCCCAAACCCTGACCCTCCCCCAAACCCTGACCCTCCCCCAAACCCTGACCCTCACCCTGACCCTCACCCTGACCCTCGCCCTGACCCTCCCCCAAACCCTGACCCTCCCCCAAACCCTGACCCTCACCCTGACCCTCACCCTGACCCTCCCCCAAACCCTGACCCTCACCCAAACCCTGACCCTCACCCTGACCCTCGCCCTGACCCTCACCCTGACCCTCACCCTGACCCTCCCCCAAACCCTGACCCTCCCCCAAACCCTGACCCTCCCCCAAACCCTGACCCTCCCCCAAACCCTGACCCTCCCCCAAACCCTGACCCTCACCCTGACCCTCACCCTGACCCTCGCCCTGACCCTCCCCCAAACCCTGACCCTCCCCCAAACCCTGACCCTCACCCTGACCCTCACCCTGACCCTCCCCCAAACCCTGACCCTCACCCAAACCCTGACCCTCACCCTGACCCTCACCCTGACCCTCACCCTGACCCTGACCCTCACCCTGACCCTCGCCCTGACCCTCACCCTCACCCTGACCCTGACCCTCACCCTGACCCTCACCCAAACCCTGACCCTCGCCCTGACCCTCACCCTGACCCTCCCCCAAACCCTGACCCTCCCCCAAACCCTCACCCTGACCCTCACCCTGACCCTCACCCTGACCCTCGCCCTGACCCTCACCCTGATCCTCACCCTCCCCCTCATGTTATTGTTGTTGTTTTCCCTCCCAACAGAGGAGTGTATATGTGGGCTCCCACTCCGGCGTGGTCCAGGTACCCATGGCAACGTGCCGGCGCTACACTTCCTGTTTCGACTGCGTGTTTGCACGGGACCCTTACTGTGGCTGGGACAGGGTCCGCTGTGTGGAGATCACCTCACGAGCAGGGAGGTGAGGGGACACAAGCAAGCTGACTCACACACACACACACACACACTGACACACACACACACACTGACACGCACACACACTGACTCACAGACACACTGACACACACTGGCACACACATACACACTGACACACACACACACTCACTGACACACACAGAGGGGATGAGAGTGAAGCTGTTGAGACTGTGTTTTGCCTGAGCTCATTTCCTCTGCATGAGTGAGTGTCAGACATCTTAATCTCCACCAGTACTGCAAAATGGACCTCTCTGCCCCCCCCCTCCTCCCTCTTTCTCTTCCTCTCTCTCCCTCTTGTCTGTCTCTCTCTCTCCATCTCTCTCTTTTCTGTCTCTCTTCTCCCTCTCTCTCTGCAGTTTATCTGAAGTATAGAGGCCTTCATATTCCTCCAGACTCTGTCCTCCTCTAACCTCCTACCACACTTACTGTGTTTGTTAAAATCTCATAAAAATGTATTAATAGATATCTTGACTTGACTTTTAAGATTATAAAAATTATAAATTATGTCCTCAGGTTGGGATGTATATATGTTATATTGTCGATATTGTAACGTATCGTAACATATCGTATCGTAGCGTACGGTACGGTAGTGTGTGTAAACAGCTGAGGCTTGTGTCTCCGGTCAGCAGGTCCAGTCTGGTCCAGGACATACAGACTGGCAGCAGAGGCTGTGCCAACAGCACTGGAGATGGTATGTACTGAACCAACACACACACACTCTTATACACACACTCTATCTCCCTCTCTTACACACACACACACACACACACACACACACACATACTGTACTTTATTCTATTTCAAGATTGAACCTGGATGACAGTGTTCCCTCGCGTGCCTCAAACGGAACGTTTAAAGACCAGAAGGGATTTCATGTGTGTGTGCTTCTCTGGCCTCGCTAGACCTCCACACACCTTTTAATCAGCTCTCCCCTACGTTAGAGGTCATGTGATCACCCTGTCAGAGGTCAGGTGATCACCCTGGTGTCATAGCCATGTTGTTAAACTGTTATATCATGTGTGTGACTTCCTCCACTCTCCCTGTTTGTTTTTTCTCTCCATTCCCTCCCTTCCTCTCCCCTTCCCTCCCTCTCCCCTTCCCTCCCTCTCCCCTTCCCCCCCCCCTCCCCCCTCCCTCCCCCCCCCCCCCACTTCTCCAGTGCTCCAGCGCAGGCGCTCAGTGATGTCAGGAGACGACGTCCTCCTGCAGTGTGAGCTGCGTTCTAACCTGGCGTCTCCTCGCTGGACGCTGAACGGCCGGCCGCTGAACACCCACAGCCCCGCCTCCGGGTACCGCCTCGGCACCGACGGCCTGCTCATCGTCGGGGCCCGCCCTCAGCAGGGCGGGGCTTACCGCTGCTTCGCCGTGGAGAACAACATCTGGGTCCCCGTGCGTCTGTACCGGGTCACCGTCCACACAGAGATGCCCTCCCCCGCCCCACCCCCCACCCCTTCACCCAGCCCCGCCCCACCCCCCACCCCTTCACCCAGCCCCGCCGCCACCCCCAGCCCCCCCACCGAGCGCACGCTGCTCTCCCCGCCCGCCCCCCTGCCCCCGGGACCTGAGTTCCAGACCTTCAGGAACATGGAGGCTGTGTATATCTCCCTGGTGGCGGTGCTGGGGGGGCTGTGTCTGGTGCTGACGGTGGTGCTGCTCTATGTCAGCTTCTGCTCCAGGGGGCCCTACGGGGCCAGGAAGTTCCCCCAGCAGGAGTTCTCCATCCTGGGGATGTCTGACAGGAAGAGGAGCTTCCCCCTGGAGCTCCAGACCATCTCCAGCCACTGCAACGGCCGGCAGGACAGGAGAGGTCGGAGGTCGCTGTCGTTGTCCAATGACGACCTCGCGGAGGTGTTCCTCCAGATCGTCCCTGGGGAGGGACAGATGTCCCCCGGCATGACCCCAGCCCCCCCAGCCCCGCCCCTGCCCCTCCCCCCTCCGCTGCCCTGCTCCGACTACGCCAACGGGCTGTCAGCCACGCTGCCCAGCGTGCTGAGGAAGATGAACGGGAACAGCTACATGCTACTGAGCCCGGCGGAGGCCGACAGCACCTCGCCGCTCTACCACTCCTTCACCGAGGAGCTCAACCAGATCCTGGAGAAGAGGAAACATACGCAGCCCGACGAGAGCTCTGTGTAGCCCCCCCCCCTTCCCACTCCCCTTCCTCCCCTGTCTGTCGGTTATTTATCCCCCCCCCCCACAGCGCCCCCCAGAGGATTGGAGGACTGTGTTGTGTGGTGAGTCTACTCCAGTGTTCCAGTGTTGAGGTACCTGTGGTTACTAGATGTACTTCACCTGTCCAGACGTGAGACCACGCCCCCGATCTTTACATTCTGGACGTCCCAAACCCCCCGAAGAAGAGCTCTATCTTTTAAAAGTGAGAAAAAGACACATTTGGATGCGCAGTATTGTTTCTTTAAGTGGAGAACCCTCCGGGCTACACGAGTCACACTCCTACCTCAGCCGACCCACGGACAAGGTTGGAACTCCTGCTTACGCTGCAGTGCATAATGGGACGATCGCAGCGACTCACAGTCACCATGGCAACAGTGCAGGACGTCCTAGGACTGTGGGGACAGATTCTGGGAACTGTAGTGTTGACACGCATTGGAAGCTCTCTGTCTGTAGAGCTCATTCCCAGCACCACACTGAAGAATAACTGGTTGGGCACACGATACATTTCAACCACATTTAAAGCAGCACTTCTCCTTATTCCCCTTTAGTTCTCATGTAAATAGCAATAACACCACTGTTACACCTGCCAGGACTGGAGCTACCTGTTGAAACGATGCCAAGGGAAAATCTGTAGCGAAAAAACACTTTGGATGGAATATGTTTCGTATTTTTCTGTTGTTTCTCAACGTGATGAGAGGAGGTGTAACAGCGCTGATGAAGACTACAGCCTCTCTCTCTTTCTCTGATCTCTCTCTCTCGTCTCCCTTTCTCTCTCTGCTCCTCTATCTCTCTCTTTCTATCCTCTCTCTATCCTCTTCCTCCCTCTCTCTCGCTCTCCATCACTGGTTTGCTGGTACAACCTTCATCATGGACTTGAAGGCCTGGGAGGCTGGAGCACCACAGTAAGACACAACCCTATACCCTAAACCCTATACCCTATACTCTATACCCTAAACCCTATACTCTATACTCTATACCCTAAACCCTATACTCTATACTCTATACTCTATACTCTATACTCTATACCCTAAACCCTATACTCTATACTCTATACCCTAAACCCTATACCCTATACTCTATACCTTAAACCCTATACCCTATACTCTATACTCTATACCCTAAACCCTATACCCTATACTCTATACCCTATACTCTATACTCTATACCCTATACTCTATACCCTATACTCTATACCCTATACTCTATACCCTAAACCCTATACCCTATACCCTAAACTCTATACTCTATACCCTAAACCCTATACCCTAAACCCTATACTCTATACCCTAAACCCTAAAACCTATACCCTATACCCTATACCCTAAACCCTAAACCCTATACCCTAAACCCTAAACCCTATACTCTATACCCTATACCCTAAACCCTATACCCTAAACCCTATACTCTATACCCTAAACCCTATACCCTATACCCTAAACCCTAAACCCTATACCCTAAACCCTATACTCTATACCCTATACCCTAAACCCTATACTCTATACCCTAAACCCTAAACCCTATACCCTAAACCCTTTACCCTATACCCTATACCCTATACCCTAAACCCTATACCCTATACCCTATACCCTAAACCCTATACTCTATACCCTAAACCCTAAACCCTATACCATATTCCATAACCATAACCCAACTCCTCTCTACTGTATCCCAGCTTGAAGCCTGTTTACAGCTGCATTACATTTACATTGTCATGGTGCTCCTTCCCCTCCTCTCTCTCCTCCCTCTCCTCCCCCTCCTCCTCCCCCTCCTCCCTCTCCTACCTCTCCTCCCTCTCCTCCCTTTCCTCTCTCTCCTCCCTCTCCTCCCTCTGCTCCCCCTCCTCTCTCTCCTCCCTCTCCTCCCCCTCCTCCCTCTCCTCCCTTTCCTCTCTCTCCTCCCTCTCCTCCCTCTCCTCTCTCTCCTCCCTCTCCTCCCTCTCCTCTCTCTCCTCCCTCTCCTCTCTCTCCTCCCTCTCCTCCCTCTCCTCCCTCTCCTCTCTCTCCTCCCTTTCCTCTCTCTCCTCCCTCTCCTCTCTCTCCTCCCTCTCCTCTCTCTCCTCCCTCTCTTCCCTCAGTGGAGGTGAAGGGCAGGCGTGTTGATTCAGATCCTTGTTCATGTTTGTGTTGCTTGTCCCGTGCGTGGACGCATGCTGGCACTGAACCAGAGGCAGAAGACCTTCAACGCTGAAGAACGCCCACGTCACTGTTCCTGAACGTCCTCTCTCTCTCTCTCTCTCTCTCTCTCTCTCTCTCTCTCTCTGTGTTTTTCCTGGCCTCTGCTCGATCAACACATACAGACAGACCTGCCGTAGCTCCGCCCCGGAGGGATGGGCAGTGACGTTAAACAAGCCGTCTGCTCAGCAGCATCGGGCAGGCAGGAAGACGATCTGCGTGGTGTACGATCGTCACGGTTACAGGGTGTTAAACAGAGATCTCAGCGCTCAGCAAGTGTTGAATCAGCTGTTGGAGGGGCCCTCCCTGGGGGCTCCCTAGAGAGCCAAGGGGCGATCTGTCTGTGGGGGGGATGCAGGAAGAGCCAGGCTTGGCAGCGTGCCTGGGGGGGGGGGGTTGTTTGAGGACCATGTTGTCTATAGAACAGCACCACACTGCAGAGCTCAGAAGGTTCCACCTGAGAGTCCTGATCAGTGATGCAGTTGGTGCAGCTGGTAGGAGCTGCTCTGTACCAGCAGGGTCTCTTCTCGTCCTCTCCTCTTTTCCCTCTCTCCCTCCTCTCCCTCTCTCCTATCCTCCTCTTTCCCTCCTCTCCCGCTCTCCTATCCTCCTCCTCTCACCCACCTCTCCCTCTCTCCTATCCTCCTCTCTCCCTTCTCCTCTCTTCCTCTCCTCTTTTCCCTCTCTCCCTCCTCTCCCTCTCTCCTATCCTCCTCCTCTCTCCCTCCTCTCCCTCTCTCCTCTCTTCCTCTCCTCTTCTCCCTCTCTCCCAACTCTCTCTCTCCTATCCTCCTCTCTCCTCTCTTCCTCTCCTCTTTTCCCTCTCTCCCAACTCTCTCTCCTCTCTCCCTCCTCTCCCTCTCTCCTCTCTTCCTCTCCTCTTCTCCCTCTCTCCCAACTCTCTCTCTCCTATCCTCCTCTCTCCCTCTCTCCTCTCTTCCTCTCCTCTTTTCCCTCTCTCCCAACTCTCTCTCTCTCTCTTATCCTCCTCTCTCCCTCCTCTCCCTCTCTCCTCTCTTCCTCTCCTCTTTTCCTCTCCCTCCCTCCCTCCTTCACTCTGTCCCTCACTCCCTCTCTGACCTTAACCGCTCTCCCTCCCTCCCGTACCCACCCTGCTGAGTTCACAAACGACCATGACGGACCCCAATCAATTACAGTCGGTCTTCAGAGTCCTCCTGACCTTGTCTCTGCAGAGACAGCGGGGGGAAACACTACAGTAGAGGATCTAACAGTGTTTTATTATCAGTTATAGAAACACGACAGTCAGGCATATGCCAGTTTTAAAACACTACAGCCTTCCTGGCGTTATAGAAACGCCAACAAACATTTTCCCCTGGGGGCAATAAAGTAAATAGTATAATATCGTACAACAGTCTTCTGGTGTGTTTGCTGCAGAGGCGGGGACTCACACTGTGGGCCGCCTGGCTGGTTAGAATATGTATGAGACAAGAGAGGTGTTTCATTACACACACAATCCCAAGGTGTCTCTAAGTGGACATGTAGAGGCGTTTAAACACTCACCGTGTCTCAGGCTGTCTATCACCGTGACAGGTACAGTCGTTTCAACACACTTAGACCAAGCAGGTGGAGAGGCAGGTGATAGCCAGGGCATCACATAGCCTTGATGAATACGTTTGGCTACATTGAATGTAAATTTGAGTTTCTAGTGCTGTAGCTGTTTGAAGTCTCCATAAAACACATGATAAAAAACGTGAATCTCATATGTCTTAAATGAGAATACAAGAACAATTTATTTCACAGACAAACTGGAGTTGTGGTTAATTATGGTTGACCTACGACCATGTCACTGTGCTCATTTGTTAGCTCGGTTTAAGGATAAACCTAAATCTGCAGTCTAATGCTGCATCACTGGGGGGTGTCCTGATGGATCCTATATCGTTTTGTCTTTCCTCTCTGTAGATATGTAGGCTGCGGGCTGCAGACCTTGTGAGTCAGGTGACGGCAGGACCACAGGGATGCAGACCTCGTGAGTCAGGTGACGGCAGGACCACAGGGATGCTCAACGCAGGATGGTGAACGTGTCCACATCGAGGGGTCCCAGGTTCAAATCCCCCCTGTTGGTAGCTTTGGATAAAAAGCGCCTGCTAAGTGACATTATGATGTATTAGATGACTCTGTATGGAACAGATCTTCAGACTGGACAGTGTTGTGTGTGTAGTTCTCCTGGCAGCGTGACAAACAAGGTTAGCAAGCACTTACTCTTACTTCCAAAACTCACACACAACAACGAATCAATGTTCAAAAGTTCGTAGTATGTTTGGTTTTCTCCTGCTGAATAAAATGTTTACACTACACAGTATTTCATATACCCTGATTTTCCCCTTGATTGTTACATTCTGGTAGTGTTCTTGTTAATGTAAATACGGTTGACTTATTTAAACTCAATATTATTCAGTAGACCTACCAAGCACATGTCATAGTTTAGACATTTGAGCAATTGATGGAAAACTCCTATATTTATAATAAAAGTATTGTGTTTATTTCCCCTGTATTTCATCGTCTGTTATAATGCGCTAGGTTCTGCTTGTGGAACAAACTACTGTATGGCTTATCAACACCCTAGACGGGAATTTGCAGCAATCACATGCAAAACATGTTCATACCTAGCCCCGCTTTCTGCGCCACCCGTCCGGCTGGCGTTAAGGGACGCTAGTAATTAGCTGGTGCTTGTGTTCTCTGGTGACAGTCCAACATGTCATGACGGTCTAATTCACACATCTGCTTCTGACAATCCGAGACCGTCACACTTGCGGGGAGACTGGTGGGGGAAAAAAGGCAAGTTTTGGCGTCCGGGACTGTAACGTAGCAACAGCGATCTTTATATAGCACTCTTCGTCTCATGGTGTGGGTCAGGCTGTCAGGCCGCATTGGGAGAAGAGGGTGTGATGTGAGAATGGTCAGGCTTAGATATTAGCTATGAAAAACCTCAGGCAACCGTTGTCCAATCAATAAAAATACCTGCCGTTTATTTATCGAATGTTCTCATAAGGAGGACAATTTTAGCTTTTTAATCTAGCGGTTGAACTCCAGAAATTACACTAAAGAGGAAACAAGTTTATACTGTATCCTACGGTAGATGTCTGATTGCTCAACCAGTAAGACTGTTTTGTACACTCTGTGGTGACATTTCTTTACGATTTAGCAGTTATTCCAAGAAGTGATACTTTGTGTGTGGGGGGTTTGTCCCTGGAGACAGATGAACATCAGGCTAGTGTTGCTTCAATCTCTGCTGATTGTACTCCTCACATCTCAAAACCGTTTTTTGAGTGTTATCCTCAGAATGATAGCACTTCCTGTGTCCAGTGTAACGCTCCACTTGGAACCCATCTATCAGGGAGAACCAGACAAATTGTCAATGTCTGCCACACCCTTAAACTGTTATCAGAACAGTTCAGCAGTTGTGATTTTATAAACATACATTTTTATTCCATGAACCCAGGTTACAACTCACACAGGCTGACTATCACAGACACATTTTAACATCTCTAAACCCACATTCAACAGCTGGCAAGCTCATGACCAAATAACACCGTTCCAGAATCATCGGTCCATCACTATGTTTAGATCCATCTGTACTGAAGGTATTCAAGGCAGGCATTCGGTCGATCAGAAAACAAAAAGACGGATTTGTTCTGCACAGTCCTGTGGGGGAAATGTTTCTGTTACAAACAAAACTGTGAGTGACTGCTGGTGTAAGTTCTCAGTTGTGTTTTCAGTTGGTCTGCTGTTTCTGTGGCCCCACGGGGCCCCTGTTGGGTGGCCCCACGGGGCCCCTGTTGGGTGGCCCCACGGGGCCCCTGTTGGGTGGCCCCACGGGGCCCCTGTTGGGTGGCCCCACGGGGCCCCTGTTGGGTGGCCTGTTGGTGAAGGGGTGCCACTGGCCCTGGATGCTGGGGCTGTCTGTGTGGATGGGCTTTCGGATGCGGATGATGTCCAGGCCTGACTGATTGGCCAGTTTGGTCACCAGCTCTGAAAGCTGCTCCGACGTCTTGCAGGTGATGGTCTCCTCCCGCACGGCGCCGTTCACTGAGAGAGCAGAGAAACATCTGTCCTGTCAAGATTCTTGTAACATCTATAATATTTTGTTAAAACATCATGTAACAAGACCCCCACACCCACACACCCACACCCCCACACCCACACCCACACACCCACACCCACACCCCCACACCCACACACCCACCCACACATCCACACACCCACATCCACACACACACCCACACCCACACACCCTACATAACACACTCTACAGCTCCGTTGTGTAAGAATAATTTTTCTTTGGACAAAATTCCCAAATCAACTACTGGCACAGGGTATGATGAATAATTGTACTTCATTGCCCCCTACCTACTTTTAAGAGCACTGCAATACATATATGTAGCCTATGTCAGTGTTTCATAACCGGGGTGCCGCGGCACCCTGGGGTGCCGTCTGACGAGAGCAGGGGTGCCGTGTAAAAGTCCTTCAACTAATTTTCCTTGCAGCTGGATGAGTTGACTGACTTAGTGGGCACGCTCAGCTCAGGGTGGGGGTGCCACAAAATGTTGAGACTTTTCTAAGGGTGCCATGACTGAAAAAAGGTTGGGAAACACTGGTCTATGTAACTCTTTCAAACCATTAGACACGTCTAGAGATGCCTCAAATAAGCACTAATTCTACATTCTTAATCCAAGCCAACGTACCAACATATCATGTCAAATTATGCACAACACTTACAGTATTCAGCCACAATTTTGGGAATCCGGCAAGATGTTGGAGATATGTACACAACTGTTCCGGGATTCTTTTTAGCATAGTCCACGACTCCGTCTTCGATAAAGTTCCTGTGGATACGATCAGAGACTGTTGTTACACTGATATCACACTATCATTACACTGTGATTACACTGTGTCTACACTGTGATTACACTGTTGTTACACTTACATTGTTGCTACACTGTTCTTATTAAACTGTTGTTACGATGTTATTGCACTGTTATTATGTTGTTATTATACTGCTATTAAGATGTTATTACACTGTTCTTATGTTGTTGCTATTATACTGTTATGTTGTTGTTGTTGTTATACTGTTATTATGTTGTTATTACACTGTTGTTACTGTTTTTACACTTTCTTACAATCTAATTACACTTATTACACACATAATGGATGTGTGTACTTTTGCCATCTCTGGATACGATTGTGTTTCATTAGTTATCAACCGCCAGAATCGTCTGAATGATTGAGACCGACCTAGAGGCCTGCTAACGAAATACAACTAGCAAAGTAGGCTAACTATTGATGACAAAAAGACAATCTGCGAAATGAATACATGTTTGTGACTGGAATACATTAGTAGAGGATCACTTACCTGACACCCAGAGAACTTTGTGCATTCTTGGAGAAGACGAGAGAGATGCGTTTCAACTGACAGACATACCGACCCACACCGTTTTGCAGAACGCTTTTTAGGAATCGACTCGGAGTGCCCCTTGATGTCATTTTGCTACTGTAGCCTGTATAGATAGGTATCCCTTGTATATTTGTGTATTTAAATATTTCAGCCAGACATTTAAACAATTCTCAAACCATGCTAGCAAGTAAATACACAGAAAACTAAGTAGAGGACGACTTGACGGATATACGTAAGATCATGTTGTCCGTCAATTACAAATTCCGGATGGAAACACGAGTTGGTGAAGACGGCAGCCAGACGAAGATAGTTATACGGTCTCCGATAGTTAGGCTACATTTTGAATTTATTTATTTTAATTCATGTTTATAATAAATATAACATATTTATTACGCATATTGATATAAATACAATGTCAAATATTTGTGTTTTGTATGGTCAAAAATCTGTCTTTTAGTACGATGTGTTTCACACGAGCCTATTTTTGAAACGCACTGAGACGATTGGAAAACATGGTTTAGAAATTATTTCATTAACGTTTCCTTTCCCATATTTTTGTCTTATTTTATATTGGAGGGGCTTGTTTAGTCTTAACATTTTTATCCCTCAATTTACTGGTGGAGGTTAGCATAACAAAAACATGGCTTTTGCCCCAGCGGTTTGGTTAGCTGTTCAGGAAGAACTCTGTGGGGACAACAGTTCGGAAACAAAGCCTGAAAACTACTTTGATGATTTTGAAGATGAGGAACTGTTTCAAATGTTTCACCTTACTCGACCATGCATCAATTTTATTACAGACTATGTAAGTCACCAGATGACAAAAACACATGATACCAAACAGACCAGTCATTCTCCTTGCGGAATGGTGATGACCGCGTTGGACTACTATGCTAACGGAATTGTATCAACGAAAGTCCAAAATAAAGTCGGATTAAATCCCTTAGAAACGCCAGAAGTCATTTATATCGTTTCAAAGGTGTTGTCCGGTATGGTCAGTGATTTTGTCACTTTCCCGAGGACTCGTGACTCGAGAGCCAACGTCGCTAATGACATAAAGAACTTCTGCGGGATGCCGAACGTGTTGGGTGTCGTGGCTTGTCTGCACGCGAGGGTGAGACCGGCTCATCTCCAGCCCGAGCTCTTTCGGAATACTCTGGGTTTCTTATCAGTCATGATCCAAATCATCTGCGACTGTGAAGGAAATATTTTGAGTGTGGAAGAATGTTGTGTAGGCAGCACTCCTCAGCAAAACATCTGGAACACCTCTGTTATAGGATCTCAATTTAAGCGAGGCGTACATGGAACCAACTGGATTATAGGTAAACAAACACCCCATCTAGTTTACTTCCACATTAGTTAATAAAGGTATGTCTTGAAAAGGACGCTATCCCAAAGCGCTGTGTGCAAGTTCTAATCCGTAGGCGGCCCTATACAACGACCACCGATAACACCAGCGATTTGGTTGTCATGTTAGTCATGTGTAGGCCTTATTGCAGGTTTATCAAAAGGCTGTTGGGGGGGGGGGGGGTAATATAATTGGACGGGGATGGGAACAGAAACAGTACAAGTCCTTTGTTTTTTGACTGAGATGTGTTCAGTTTGAGTATTTGAGTCTTGGCCGAATATTCGTGTTGTCCGTGAACAAAATATCTGTTGTTAACCACAGCTGTCTGTGCTTTTCCTCACGGAGCGGGTTCCGGTTACACGCAGGGCTGTCATCTCCTGACGCCCGTGTCTCCCGCGAACAGCGAGCCGGAAAAGCGCTTCAACTCCGCGCACGCCAAGGTTCTCCGAATGATGCAGGAAACGATCACGTCGCTGAAGAAGCGCTTCCTGTGTCTCAAGTTCTTCGGTTACGCGCAGCAGGACGGCCTGGATAAGAAGGGTGACGTCATGAACGCCTGCTGCGTTCTGCACAACATTGCCAAGAAATTTTCCGTCCCGTCTGTAGTGGAACCGGGGGAGAACTTGGAGACCATGCACCCGGGAGCGCAGTTCCGGGACTTGTCCATAGAGCTGCCCCTCGAGATGGCAAAGGCCAGAGACGACATAATTGCTGGATATTTCTCTGTCTCTGGAGCGACGGTATGAAATGCTTCAGCATGAACTCGTCCATGAAGGTACAGGGAGGGAAATGTAGGATGACATCACAGGTGCAGGCCATGTCTTGCACGCATACAGGCAGTTTGCGAATCTTGTCCAGTTAAGATGAAGAAAATTATTGGAAAAGTAAAAAAACAATAATAATAAGGTTTTGGAAAACGTACTTTTATTGTGTTACAACATCCATACATTCCATATATTACTTTAAATTTAATCCAACATTTAGAAAATTAAAAATGTGTGTATTTCCTTTTGAGTGCAGATAAAATAAACATCAGGCAGCTTTGTAGTGCGCTTCAAAATAATAACAAATACAAGAGCAGTGATACTCTCCCCCAGTACCCGGAATTCCTCAGAGTAAACTAGGATGGGAGTATAACATGGCTGAGTACTTAACAGGTCTATGTACATCTGTAAATGTGTTATATTTACATTTTCCTGTAAGCTTACAGACTGTCACTTTCAGACGCTTGAATTGGATTTCTGGAATTCTCTCAGTGCAGTTGCGTTAGCGTAGATCATGTCAGAGTTCTCGTACATATTCTCTGATGGCGCCGTCTTGGGTTCTAGAGAGTCCATGATGCACTGGTGCAGGTAGACGTACTGGCTCTGCAAGAGGGAAAACCAGATCATGGTAACACAGCACACTCTGAGAAGGGCATTAGTGACCCTTTGGGATCAGTAGTAACAGGACTTTCCTCCTTTCTATCCTACTTTCCCTACTCCTTCCCTCTCCTCTTTCCTACCTCCCCTCCCCTCCCCTCCCCTCCCCTCTCCTCTCCTCTCCTCTCCTCTCCTCTCCTCCCCTCCCTCCCTCCCTCCTCTCCTCCCTCCCTCCCTCCCTCCCTCCCTCCTCTCCTCCTACCTCTGTCTGGACCATGAGGGGTCGGCTCTGCCTCATCTTGTGTACGAAGGCGGCGATGCCCACAGCCCTCTCCCTCTCCATCTGCTGCAGGGTGACGTCCAGGGCGATCAGCGTGCCAGTTCTACCCACACCAGCACTGACACACACACACAGACACACACAGACACACACAGGTACACAGTCACATACACTACCAACAAGACTAAAAGATGTACAATTCCCTTTATCCACTTTTTGTAATCGACAACTACAAAATGAAAACACACAAAATGTTCCTAATTTTTTAAATCTCATTGGTCCAGTCACTGATAACAAAAACAGAAATGACAGAAATGCCTGAGTCTGTGTGGGGCTGCAGTACCTGCAGTGCACCACTGTGGGGCCCGCACCGGCCCCGGGTCCCTCGATGTGCTGGCGGACCAGCTGCCTGAACTGGATGAGGGCAGTGGTGCTCTGGGGAACCCCGTGGTCGGGCCAGGAGGTGAAGTGGAAATGCTTCACGCTGCGCTCCTCTGCCGAGCTCTCCTGCAGGGCGGAGAGGCAGGGGGTGAACACTGGTACCCTGACTCTAGGCTGTCTACATCTAGGGTCAGTCCCCTGACTGTTAGTGTAGGATGAAATGACAGCATTTGTTGAATTAATTGAAATATATCTGAGGAGATTTCGCTTACGTTTTTCACCCGAAACTCCCTCAGTGTCCAGTCTGAGTCTCTGTGCTGTGATGTGATGGTGACCAGCAGGTCTCCGTACAGGCAAGGGGCGCTGTCCACGGGCCAGTACTGCTCACACTTACCCTGCACACACTGGGGTGTCACTTTAGAGCTCCTCACACAATCATCCAAACAGACAGATAGTATCCAAAATAAATGGTGTCGGAATTTTCCCTGATAGTCAAACACTCACCCGCCCTCCTTCGACGCAGTTGGTCACCATGACTACACCCCTCACCCTCTGCTCCCAGATCATTCTCCAGAAGTCATTTACGGTGGAGGGCAAAGGCCCCTGAGCCGCGATGTACTGCTTGCTACTGCCATAGCCCTGACAGAGAGAAGAGGGGAGGGAGAGGGAGGGGAGAGTGAGGGGAGAGAGAGAAGGAGAGAGAGGGAGAGTGAGGGGAGAGAGAGAAGGAGGGGAGAGAGAGGAGAGAAGGAGAGGGAGGGAGGGGAGAGAGAGAAGGAGAGGGAGGGAGGGAGGGAGGGAGGGAGGGAGGGGAGAGAGGGAGAAACAGATGTCAGACTCACCTTACCCACGTGGTTATTGCACAACATTCTATCAGGCCTCATGGCCTCATTAAGCCTCTATCTGCTGGACCCACGTGCCACACCTTGAGTAAACACCTACAGGAGATCCTGTCATCTCAGGAGGGCTACTCTGCCGACAGGGGCAGGATCAAGAAGTCTTAAGAAGAAGGCTGTTACTGTACAGTAAAATAAGAATATGTTCTTCTTATGTTATGAACTTTCCTGGTAAAATGAAGGTAAAATAAATTAAATCCTCACAGGCATGTAGCTGGCGTTGATATATTCAGAGGTTCTGTCAGGGTAGATGACGGATAGCTTCACTCTGGACCAGTCATCTGGGGAACAGACACACAGACTCACTCTACTGAACCACAACAGACCCCCAGTGAGGGCTGGAGGCCCGTAGCTCCCAGCGGTGAGCCCACTTACATGGCAGCACATTGGTGAAGCGGTTCTTGTCCTTCACCTCGGGGTCCAGCGCTGCTCTGCGAGACTGTTCCGTTCCCACCGGAGCAAAGTCCTACACAGACCACAACACAGGAAGGTGCTTCTTCAAGACTGCTGAGAGCAGCTGCCACGCAGTGATGGACAGAGCGCACACACACAGAACAGCAGCTTCAGGGAAGGTGTGCAGATCAAGAGGTCGCAGGTCAAATCGTGTTTCTCTCAGGGGGTCGTGCCCCTCCCCCTGAGAGTTCCCCTCCTGGGTCAAGGTGCGACAGGGCTGTTTGTCCTTGTTACAATACCTCGTATTCCTCACTGAAACCTCGGTTCTGGTCGACACACAGTTGGTGGTAGTGTTCTGGGAACTTCCTGGTTGGAATCGCTCTAGAGAGACAATCAACAGTTCATGTGACCTGGCCGGACAGCCGACATGAACAAGGTTGTAAATACAAGATGGTCGATATATACATACTTCATCTGGTTGGCAGATATTTTGGAGTGGCTGAACGATACAGGTCTGTAAGAGGAGGACAAAGACAAACAAGGTTTTGTCTTTGGTGATTGTTCCCAGCAAATTGAGCAACAGCAAACCAGCAAAGTGTTAATTTATCACCACAAGTGTTTTTCTACTGGAATGTTTAACCCTCGTGCTGCCTTCGGGTCACATGACCCAAAGGTTCATAACGAACCATCGTTGTGTTTACCCAATTTTACCCAATACAAAAACAAATTAAAATAATTTTCTTTTAACCTTTGCAATGTGGGGGGTCTGAGACAGCCCAACGGTTAAAAGAAAATGCTTCACTTTGTCTTTGTATGCGGTAAATCTGTCGCAATACGACGGTGGGTCACAATGACTGATGGGTCAGAATGACCCGAAGATAACACAAGGGTTAAATAAATCCACTCTTATGATATCAACTTCGATAAACACCCCTGGTGTTAAATGAACCCTTCCAAACGTGATCAACCCACTTGAGTAGCTCAGGTTTCCGTCGCAGAATGAAGACGGCCAGACCGGCCAGGAGGATGAGCAGTATCACTGCAGTGATGGACCCTCCTATGACACCTGCACAGGAACACACAGCTGCAGTCAGTCCAGCTCCAACATCACACACGGGATGGGAAGCAGCACTAATGTTTAAAAGTTGTCCTCATTAGGATGGCTCTCACCCCGAGGGTCAGTCCCACAGCTGATGACCACAGGGTTACTCCTCAGGTCCCCAGAGAGGACAGCCAGAGAGATGCTGTAGGTCTTGGCAGGCTGCAGGCCAGAGATCTGGGTGTACGACACATTCGGGCCCATCAATTTCTGTGGAGCACTCCCTGTCAGGTTGGCCTCTGCAGCTGTCCACTCCCCACGGTCAACTGCCCAGGTCAGGGAGAGGGCGTAGCCGCCCGCGGCGTAGTCACACCGCCACTTGGACAAGTCTGGAGGAACTACGAAACACAAGAGGAAACACAGAAATAGATGGCGTGAGAAAATACAATTTGATTTATTTTTTTTATTTTTTTGCAGACTGTGACAGAAATGAGTCAGCAGTGGATGTGTCTAAGAAGAATGTATACTGTTAACAGCAGCTTTTACCCATAGTGATATATAGTGCAAAAGGGAAGGAGAGGGTTGGACATTTGATCGCTTCATCTGCAGTCAAATGTTGGAACCACTGAAATGCTACACCCACCCCTAGGATACAGCCACTGTTTTGTTTGGGTTTACTCAGGAAAATGCTTCACACACATGCGACACACCGCAGCCTCATAAAATATTTACATATTTAAATAAAATGTCCTAATCCACTGACCACACTGCTGTGTGTGTGTGGCGTCGGGTCGAGTAACTCACCCAGAGTCAGATGATGTTCACACTGTGTGTCGACCCTGCCCTCCCGCTCGTAGATGAGGACCACTCTGTAGCTCGAGCCGGGATACAGGCCTGTGAACGACACCTGAGCTCCGCCCACGCTGGTGTGCTCTCCATAGCTGTTGTTTGCTGTTGCTTTAGTGAATGAACCCTGGAGCTCAGCCTTGATGGACGTGTTGGACACTTTCCAGTCTGAGGCAGGGCAGTTCATCTCTGCAGTCAAGAAGAGGTATCTTGTTACTGGTGCATAGTAGAATCAATGAATGTTAAATTATGTTTCCTGGTATATATTTGAGAGGTATCCAAGCAAGTTTAACGTCTAGGCAAAACTTTAAACACACACAAAAAAACATATTTGCTATAAAACAACAATTATAAAAAGAAGATTTACTTGTGACTGTGAAGTTATTTATTCCGCTACTTCGGACCCCTTCGAACACGCTGAAGAAGGTGAGGTTGTATTCCGTGCCGGGGGTGAGATCAGTGACCTCGTGTGTCCGCCGCTCCTCCACAGCAGCAGCAGCGTGAGCTGACTTCTTGACGGCTGGGATGTCAATCTGATCGTTATTTATCAGCAGTGTGTAACCAGAGATGCCAGCTACTGGGATCCACTGCAGAGTGAGGGTGGTCTCGGAGCGACCCGTCACCTGGATCCCACCTGCTACGTTGACGGGAGCTGTGACGAACAGGAGACAAATCATCAGCATGTCAGATAACTTGACGCTTGACGAACTGGTCACTTTGAACTGTTGTTTCTAAATATTTAAGTTGTAAAGACATAATCCCCAACACCCAAACAAGCTGTGTGGGCGGAGCCCCGAACTTCAGCCACACTGGAGGAGATGGGTCACAGTAACAGAGCTGGCTGTTAGACATCCATACACCCTGACCCTCCCACCATGTTACACCCTGACCCTCCCACCATGTTACACCCTGACCAGCCCACCATGTTACACCCTGACCCTCCCACCATGTTACACCCTGACCCTCCCACCATGTTACACCCTGACCATCCCACCATGTTACACCCTGACCATCCCACCATGTTACACCCTGACCAGCCCACCATGTTACACCCTGACCCTCCCACCATGTTACACCCTGACCCTCCCACCATGTTACACCCTGACCAGCCCACCATGTTACACCCTGACCCTCCCACCATGTTACACCCTGACCCTCCCACCATGTTACACCCTGACCAGCCCACCATGTTACACCCTGACCCTCCCACCATGTTACACCCTGACCCTCCCACCATGTTACACCCTGACCAGCCCACCATGTTACACCCTGACCCTCCCACCATGTTACACCCTGACCAGCCCACCATGTTACACCCTGACCCTCCCACCATGTTACACCCTGACCATCCCACCATGTTACACCCTGACCCTCCCACCATGTTACACCCTGACCAGCCCACCATGTTACACCCTGACCATCCCACCATGTTACACCCTGACCATCCCACCATGTTACACCCTGACCACCCCACCATGTTACACCCTGACCATCCCACCATGTTACACCCTGACCAGCCCACCATGTTACACCCTGACCCTCCCACCATGTTACACCCTGACCATCCCACCATGTTACACCCTCTCACGTAACAGACCAGATATGTAGATTTATAGGGCACCTACTAGTGCTGGCAGACAACTTGGTTCCGTAGCTCCTCAGATCGTCCACCCCCACAGTGAAGAGAGTGAGATTGTATCTGGTGCCGGGAAACAGGGAAAGGACAGTGTATGTCTTGCTGGTTCCTTCTGAGATAGGAGGGATGAACACCTCTGGCTGGTCGCCAACACTCAGATTATAACCTTTAGAATTCTCCACGATGTTCCACTGCAGAGTCATGTTGGTCTCAGTGCGTTCGGTCACATTGATACCAGCCACATTGGAGGGAACTGAGAAAACACAGGGATAACTTGAGGATGAGTTATAATCTAGGAACTCATGTTGTATTAGAACTGTGTATTTGACAGGAGATGTCACAAGCTGCCCACACACAGCAAAACACCATATTCAACCTGAACCCTCAAAGGTGTATTATGATTTATTATGGGCTGTTGACATTCTGCATCACTGTTTCCACATATATATTGATACCTTAAAATGTTATGATATATTCATGATAATGTAAAGTTTTATATACCGGTAAGTATAGCTTTTATATACCATCTATAGATAAAGAGATGTTGGTCTCAAAGTGACTGTCTGTTTTTTTTTTTTACATTTCTAGTTTCTTTAACGTACCATTTCTTATCAGATCTACTGATATTTAAGGGTCTGTGGGTTGCGGACCAAGTTAATATTTAATATTAATGAGACAAACAACATCATTTCGATGGTTAACTGTTTGCATGAATGGAACCATAAAATGATGGTCCAGTGAGCCATGAATAGACCAGAACTGAGCAGCAGTGTCTGATACTAAACACAGCAACATCACAGGACCAGGAAATCCATACCTGAAAACATTTCCCCTCCTAAAGTTCCCCATGTAATATAATAAACCTCAACCCTCATATAATATACCTACCCCAATATAATACACATCCCCTAATATAATACAACTAATTAATACTGTATAATACACCCAACCTTTGCCCTAGTAGAATATGCCTAAGAATGATCCAAAATGCTAGTTCAACGATCTCTCACGTAACAGACCAGATATGTAGATTTATAGGGCACCTACTAGTGCTGGCAGACAACTTGGTTCCGTAGCTCCTCAGATCGTCCACCCCCACAGTGAAGAGAGTGAGATTGTATCTGGTGCCGGGAAACAGGGAAAGGACAGTGTATGTCTTGCTGGTTCCTTCTGAGATAGGAGGGATGAACACCTCTGGCTGGTCGCCAACACTCAGATTATAACCTTTAGAATTCTCCACGATGTTCCACTGCAGAGTCATGTTGGTCTCAGTGCGTTCGGTCACATTGATACCAGCCACATTGGAGGGAACTGAGAAAACACAGGGATAACTTGAGGATGAGTTATAATCTAGGAACTCATGTTGTATTAGAACTGTGTATTTGACAGGAGATGTCACAAGCTGCCCACACACAGCAAAACACCATATTCAACCTGAACCCTCAAAGGTGTATTATGATTTATTATGGGCTTTTGACATTCTGCATCACTGTTTCCACATATATATTGACACCTTAAAATGTCATGATATATTCATGATAATGTAATGTTTTATATACCAGTAAGTATAGCTTTTATATACCATCTATAGATAAAGAGATGTTGGTCTCAAAGTGACTGTCTGTTTTTTTTTTTTACATTTCTAGTTTCTTTAACGTACCATTTCTTATCAGATCTACTGATATTTAAGGGTCTGTGGGTTGCGGACCAAGTTAATATTTAATATTAATGAGACAAACAACATCATTTCGATGGTTAACTGTTTGCATGAATGGAACCATAAAAAGATGGTCCAGTGAGCCATGAATAGACCAGAACTGAGCAGCAGTGTCTGATACTAAACACAGCAACATCACAGGACCAGGAAATCCATACCTGAAAACATTTCCCCTCCTAAAGTTCCCCATGTAATATAATAAACCTCAACCCTCATATAATATACCTACCCCAATATAATACACATCCCCTAATATAATACAACTAATTAATACTGTATAATACACCCAACCTTTGCCCTAGTAGAATATGCCTAAGAATGATCCAAAATGCTAGTTCAACGATCTCTCACGTAACAGACCAGATATGTAGATTTATAGGGCACCTACTAGTGCTGGCAGACAACTTGGTTCCGTAGCTCCTCAGATCGTCCACCCCCACAGTGAAGAGAGTGAGATTGTATCTGGTGCCGGGAAACAGGGAAAGGACAGTGTATGTCTTGCTGGTTCCTTCTGAGATAGGAGGGATGAACACCTCTGGCTGGTCGCCAACACTCAGATTATAACCTTTAGAATTCTCCACGATGTTCCACTGCAGAGTCATGTTGGTCTCAGTGCGTTCGGTCACATTGATACCAGCCACATTGGAGGGAACTGAGAAAACACAGGGATAACTTGAGGATGAGTTATAATCTAGGAACTCATGTTGTATTAGAACTGTGTATTTGACAGGAGATGTCACAAGCTGCCCACACACAGCAAAACACCATATTCAACCTGAACCCTCAAAGGTGTATTATGATTTATTATGGGCTTTTGACATTCTGCATCACTGTTTCCACATATATATTGACACCTTAAAATGTCATGATATATTCATGATAATGTAATGTTTTATATACCAGTAAGTATAGCTTTTATATACCATCTATAGATAAAGAGATGTTGGTCTCAAAGTGACTGTCTGTTTTTTTTTTTTACATTTCTAGTTTCTTTAACGTACCATTTCTTATCAGATCTACTGATATTTAAGGGTCTGTGGGTTGCGGACCAAGTTAATATTTAATATTAATGAGACAAACAACATCATTTCGATGGTTAACTGTTTGCATGAATGGAACCATAAAAAGATGGTCCAGTGAGCCATGAATAGACCAGAACTGAGCAGCAGTGTCTGATACTAAACACAGCAACATCACAGGACCAGGAAATCCATACCTGAAAACATTTCCCCTCCTAAAGTTCCCCATGTAATATAATAAACCTCAACCCTCATATAATATACCTACCCCAATATAATACACATCCCCTAATATAATACAACTAATTAATACTGTATAATACACCCAACCTTTGCCCTAGTAGAATATGCCTAAGAATGATCCAAAATGCTAGTTCAACGATCTCTCACGTAACAGACCAGATATGTAGATTTATAGGGCACCTACTAGTGCTGGCAGACAACTTGGTTCCGTAGCTCCTCAGATCGTCCACCCCCACAGTGAAGAGAGTGAGATTGTATCTGGTGCCGGGAAACAGGGAAAGGACAGTGTATGTCTTGCTGGTTCCTTCTGAGATAGGAGGGATGAACACCTCTGGCTGGTCGCCAACACTCAGATTATAACCTTTAGAATTCTCCACGATGTTCCACTGCAGAGTCATGTTGGTCTCAGTGCGTTCGGTCACATTGATACCAGCCACATTGGAGGGAACTGAGAAAACACAGGGATAACTTGAGGATGAGTTATAATCTAGGAACTCATGTTGTATTAGAACTGTGTATTTGACAGGAGATGTCACAAGCTGCCCACACACAGCAAAACACCATATTCAACCTGAACCCTCAAAGGTGTATTATGATTTATTATGGGCTTTTGACATTCTGCATCACTGTTTCCACATATATATTGACACCTTAAAATGTCATGATATATTCATGATAATGTAATGTTTTATATACCAGTAAGTATAGCTTTTATATACCATCTATAGATAAAGAGATGTTGGTCTCAAAGTGACTGTCTGTTTTTTTTTTTACATTTCTAGTTTCTTTAACGTACCATTTCTTATCAGATCTACTGATATTTAAGGGTCTGTGGGTTGCGGACCAAGTTAATATTTAATATTAATGAGACAAACAACATCATTTCGATGGTTAACTGTTTGCATGAATGGAACCATAAAAAGATGGTCCAGTGAGCCATGAATAGACCAGAACTGAGCAGCAGTGTCTGATACTAAACACAGCAACATCACAGGACCAGGAAATCCATACCTGAAAACATTTCCCCTCCTAAAGTTCCCCATGTAATATAATAAACCTCAACCCTCATATAATATACCTACCCCAATATAATACACATCCCCTAATATAATACAACTAATTAATACTGTATAATACACCCAACCTTTGCCCTAGTAGAATATGCCTAAGAATGATCCAAAATGCTAGTTCAACGATCTCTCACGTAACAGACCAGATATGTAGATTTATAGGGCACCTACTAGTGCTGGCAGACAACTTGGTTCCGTAGCTCCTCAGATCGTCCACCCCCACAGTGAAGAGAGTGAGATTGTATCTGGTGCCGGGAAACAGGGAAAGGACAGTGTATGTCTTGCTGGTTCCTTCTGAGATAGGAGGGATGAACACCTCTGGCTGGTCGCCAACACTCAGATTATAACCTTTAGAATTCTCCACGATGTTCCACTGCAGAGTCATGTTGGTCTCAGTGCGTTCGGTCACATTGATACCAGCCACATTGGAGGGAACTGAGAAAACACAGGGATAACTTGAGGATGAGTTATAATCTAGGAACTCATGTTGTATTAGAACTGTGTATTTGACAGGAGATGTCACAAGCTGCCCACACACAGCAAAACACCATATTCAACCTGAACCCTCAAAGGTGTATTATGATTTATTATGGGCTTTTGACATTCTGCATCACTGTTTCCACATATATATTGACACCTTAAAATGTCATGATATATTCATGATAATGTAATGTTTTATATACCAGTAAGTATAGATTTTATATACCATCTATAGATAAAGAGATGTTGGTCTCAAAGTGACTGTTTTTTTTTTTTTTACTTTTCTAGTTTCTTTAACGTACCATTTCTTATCAGATCTACTGATATTTAAGGGTCTGTGGGTTGCGGACCAAGTTAATATTTAATATTAATGAGACAAACAACCTCTCATTTCGATGGTTAACTGTTTGCATGAATGGAACCATAAAAAGATGGTCCAGTGAGCCATGAATAGACCAGAACTGAGCAGCAGTGTCTGATACTAAACACAGCAACATCACAGGACCAGGAAATCCATACCTGAAAACATTTCCCCTCCTAAAGTTCCCCATGTAATATAATAAACCTCAACCCCAATATAATACACATCCCCTAATATAATACAACTAATTAATACTGTATAATACACCCAACCTTTGCCCTAGTAGAATATGCCTAAGAATGATCCAAAATGCTAGTTCAACGATCTCTCACGTAACAGACCAGATATGTAGATTTATAGGGCACTTACTAGTGCTGGCAGACAAATTGAATCCGTAGCTTTTCTGATCGTCCACCCCCACAGTGAAGAGAGTGAGATTGTATCTGGTGCCGGGAGACAGGGAAAGGACAGTGTATGTGTGGCTGGTTCCTTCTGAGTCAGGATGGATGAACACCTCTGGCTGGTCGCCAACACTCAGATTATAACCTTTAGAATTCTCCACGCTGTTCCACTGCAGAGTCATGTTGGTCTCAGTGCGTTCGGTCACATTGATACCAGCCACATTGGAGGGAACTGGGAGAACACAGGGGATCTGAGTTATAATCTAATAATATATATTCAACATAACAATCAACCCTACCCCTCAAAGATTGACTGTGATTTAGTATGGACTATTGACATCATGCACCACTGTTTTAACCTAATCCTAATATAGCCAACCTAATCCAAATGTTATCCACCTTACCCATAATACACCTAACCCTAATATAATATATACCAAACCCTAAGCCCAACCATAAAACATGTAGTACAACAGTTGTAATTTATTTCCTTAAACACATCCACACTGACGAACATCTGAATGATTCAGTTTAGAAGCAAACAATAGTTGACTTACGTGGTGTTGGGGTGGTGGGGGCCACAGTGCTGGTAGTTGGTGGAGTTGCTGTTGTTGCTGCTGTTGTTGCTGCTGTTTTTGCTGCTCTTACTGTTGCTGTTGTTGTTGCTGTTGTTGTTGCTAGGGTGGATAACGTGGTCGGTGATGGGGTTGAATTACTTCCTTGACCCTGAAAGCAGAAACATTGAGCAGTTACTCTCTAACCCTAACCCCAGGACCCTAACCCAGTTCTCTGCAGGGACCACTGCACTATCCAGGCTCTCGTTGTAAATAAGAATGTCTAAATGATGAAGGGTTTGATCAAATCAAAATGTATTCGTATAGCCCTTTTTACAAGCAATCTCACAGAGGGCTTCACATGCGCCCATTGAACTGCCCCTCAACCAACCTAAACCCTCAAGGGTAAGATAAGAATGCTAATTAATGGTAATAGACAAAGTGTGCCTTAATGTTGCTGATGTAATTGTCACTGCTACACACTATGTGGTTTTGTTTAATGATGTTAAAGAAATTTGACTGAATCAGCAAAATATTCCTTGCTACACAGCTTGCATTTGCTTGGTAAAAGCAATCATTGTTTCTTCTTTTCTGCACCATTATGCGAAACCATGTGATTTAGCCCTCTGGCAAATCTCTGAGATTACACCTCATAATTGTCATTCTTATATGGTTAAAAAAACTGTCCATGTTGCTTTATGAAATACTTTCTTCTGTGTTGTAGGATATTTCGCATTTATCCTACATTGACATATTTTTTGAAAAATATATTTTTATTTCAGCCTCATGTGAGCAAGACGGCCCTTGTTGTTCGTGTTACATTAACAGAGAGGGTCTTTCACAAACACAAAAAGATCTCAAACTCAACATACTTTTTTTGACTGGTGTGGACTTTAGTATTATACATGTAGGATTATTCATCATACTGTATATCAGATCCTTATTTTTACTCTAATTCAGGGTTTCAATATCTGGTTGTGTCGAAACCCAAACCATAAAAAGAGATGAACACTGAATCAAAAGAGGAACCACTTAACAACCAGCATACTACAGCAGATCCATGGGCAAGATTTCATTTAAACACAGATTTGACCTGAATAATACACGTATGGAAACAATGATTGCTTTTACCAAGTATAGTAATGTAATTAATACCTTATGTCAGTAAGGAAGTTATCTCTATATGTCTACATGTCAGTGTAACTATAGGAGCAGTAACACCATCCATTCATCCTTATTATAAAACTAGTTTTACAGTTAAGGTTTATGGTTGGGGCTGAGATTACTGGGGTGTGATTTGCTCCAAAAAATAATCAAAGAAAAGGAGCTTTTTACTTTGGGAACCTTCCATGTCCAGCAAGGCACTCCCCTGCCTGAAACTGACAACTCATGCAGAATTACCCTTCCCAGTACTCAACATAAAACGTCTTTATTTTGGTAACAAACCATGACGAACAGGGCCCGCTGAATATACTTCCCTTGTTTATCGTCCTAACGCAAAGTCACCACACGTCTGTGTTTGAGAGCTTCGCTGTGCTCAGGGTGACATGTAGCCAAATGGCTGAATAGGAATAAGGGGATATTCTAACAATATGTGGAAACCAAAAAAGTATCATTCTGATACGCCTAAAAATGTATGAAACTAATTCCAGTTTTGATCAATTTAGCTCCCTTCCTAGCAACATTTCAGTGTCTAGAGGGAGACATGGAGAGCACTTGGCACACTGCAACATGAACCCAGAAGAATAACCCTGCTTGGAATTTAATGAAACACATACACACACAGACACGTGTGTATATATACATATATATATATATATACATATATATATATATATATATATATATATATATATATATATATATATATACATATATATGAGTGTATAAAACGTCTTATACAGGATGTATATATATATATATAATATATATTTATAAATATCTGTTGGCCCAAAAGAACTTAGATGTATATTGTTCATTGCTAAACTCGACACTGGCGCAGTGTAGGTCTTCTACAAAGATTGAACTTTTCAACACTTAGCAGTTATCCATCGTATTCCCAGTGAATGATCTGATGATATTTGAAAGGGAGAAGCACTTACCCACACTGAAGCCAGAGCTAGGCACAGCAGGAGGTAGCCTGAGCCCATCGTGGACAGTAACACCTAATCCTCCAAGATCAGAACACAGGATGGGACTTTGTTCTTATAGAAGTTAGAAACTCAATTTTCTATTGAAACTATAAGCAACACTTTGTTGATAAATGCAACAGTGTCTCGCCAAAGTAGCCTTCGTGTCTGGCAAGTGCCAGTCGATTGTTTGCCTAATTTCACTAGTGTTGACTTTTAATTTCCTAACACGTCCTCCTCCTGGTAATCTCTAATGGCTCTCGGTCGTTTGAAACATGTTAAGGCGCTTCCCCATTTTCTGCGCTGGCTGAAATAACCACAAACCTTTGCCCTGATGTTACTTCCTTGTTAGGGTTGTTTATGGCCAGTCTTAAATTGTATGTATCTAATGCAGTCATATCTCTGTACACGTGTACATATTCTGTAAACTTTCTGTGTGTTTAACCCGTACATGTGCTGGTGATGTTTGTGCTTTCAGTACCAGTCTTTCAGGTTTGGGAATAAAAGATCAAACCCTATAAAGAATTTCTTTACAACTTAAATAATGGGTGATAGATTTGTGAATATAACTAAAGATCACAATTCATCACAACCATTGTTCAGAATCAGAATCAGGTTTATTCGCCATGTATGTTATACAAACACAGAATTTACTGTGGCAAGGAGGTGCAAAACACTAAACATATACAGATCTTAAATTAAGTAAAAGTACAAAAGTTTAACTAGTTCTAAGAACTAAACAATCTAAGAATACAGCAATTTAAATATTATATTGTTGTATGTTCTTATCTGTTCTGTCAGGCTTAGTCACTACAACTGAACAGGAAGAGGGTGTATTGAGGTTTTCCATTCTGAGGCAAACCTCAAATTAGCAGCAAAGAGAATTTTGACTTTAAGCAACAACAAAAGAAGACAGGAAATGTGTTTGACACAAATAGCTTCCCAGAATCATTTATCATGAAATCCGTCAAACATTAACAGAATATGTCATGATATAACATTTACATTAATATATTGCTTCAATCAGTCCTAACCAGGAGACTTTGCCCAACAATAAACTGTCATGGAAGATCTAACTGTACAAAACAGACCCATCAACACCATGTCTGAATGATAATATAAAAGGGAACTTATAAGACATTTGCACTATGTTGCCCATTCATGCTGCTCATTCATATTCTTATTTTTATATATATATATATTATATTTTAAATTGTTTATTTTTGTATTGTTTAGTTCTTAGAATTAGTTAAACTATTGTACTTTTATTTAATTTAAGATCCGTATATGTTTATTGCTTGCACCTTCCTGCCACAGTAAATTCCGTGTTTGTGTAACAAACATGGCCGAATTCTGATTCTTATTCTGAAAGTATATGAATAGCCCTGTTCTCTGTAAAAGTGCATCTATATCTATGACTCGCTGAGAAACCTCTTCCATGTGTAATGATCCTTCACATGTCACAGATTACTAAATGAGGAGTTTAGAAACAATTGTGAGGAGCGGTTTTTGGCCCGTTTGACGTAATACTCAATACTTTCAGAGTATTTCTGTCCTCCATTCGATAAGCGGCGCTAGAGTGTTACTTCACTGGAACTGAGGACTCAGGGGCGTGTCTTCGAGATATCTCATGGTCAACAAGAAAACATTGGAATAACAAAGCGACACGTTGGTTAGCGAATTATCTGAACAAAAGTTGCACGGTCCAACAAATTTGCAAGGAAGCGCAGTGTAAAGTAAGTTATTTTCAATGCAACAGATCGCCTCGCTAATAAGATTTACGCTTCTATTTTGCGTCTGCAAGTTGACTTCTAGCACAATAGGGAATACGACGTTTGGGCAGTATGTGCTTTAGGAAGGCGCAGTAACAGCGTTCCAAACCTAAAACAAAATGTATTACACTCTGCATAAAGCCGTTTTAAGTGCACGGTATTGATTTGACTAAACCTACTCAACCATTCCCGACAGAGAAATGGAAGGCCAGCGACTCGACCACTCGGTGCCACCTGCCCAGTCAGCAATTCAAATACTGAGGTTTCGTGTGCAGATTGAAATTAACGTAAAAGCCCTGTATTCCCAGCAGCTTTTAAAATATATTTTAGTTTAACCACATTTGGGCAAAAGATGTACCTTTTCAGTGCTTGACATTGTAACCTTCCTTGTGATATACTGTGTAGATATGCCTGACGTTGCGTTGCGGTGAGGCAAGGGTAGACATTGCCCCATAAAACCTGTCGGTGACACAATTAAACGGTGCGACGTCCCTTAAACTCACATGATGGCAGCGTATAAAGGGAGGTTCTCCGAGTAGGGAGCCAACATACATTAGCGGCGAACACAGCAGGCTATACATAGGGCCTACAGAAAGAAGAGAACGGTTTCCCAAATCGCAGAAACAGGTAATGGAAAGTTCAGCGACTTTTTTCACTCAACGCAAAGTTCTAAATTACACTTTGCTCTGTGTATTTGGTCATTTGGCAGGTAGAAAGGGCTTGTCGTTTATGCTCAGTCTGATTAACATCTAAAATTGTTCTCATTCGGCAGACTCATTTATTAAAAACTTAACATTTCTGTTTTAGAGATGCAGTCGCTGGTGAAACACAACTTCCACCCGGAATGTGAGGCGGACATCAACAAATTGATCAACACCAAGCTGGGCGCATCCTACACGTACCTGGCCCTGGTAGGACCTAGCCTCACTACTTTGCCTTTTAAATGGTTCTGTCCTAGAATAACAACCTTTTCGCTGTATGTAATATAGCCTACCCTAACCAACAAGACCCCTTATGTTACATTCCAGAACGACGTCTAACCTTTTATATCTGGCCCTAGTTGCGGGTAGTTTTAACGAATGAATCTAAATAATTTCATGAAACACATAAGTCCATTCACGTCGTCATATGTTGTTGGTTCTTTGTGCCGTTTCCCTCTCAGGGGATGTACTTTGACAGGGATGATGTGGCCTTGCCCAGCTTCTCCAGCTTCTTCCTGGAGCGCTCTGGGAAGGAGAGGGAGCATGCAGAGACCCTGCTGGAGTACCAGAACACGAGGGGGGGAAACGTTCTGCTTCAGACCGTAGCAGTAAGTCCATAACCTCAGGGCTTATCTTTCTGTCAACACAACTGTCTCTCTTCCAGTGTTTTAAGTAGGTGGCAAGTCCTTCAAACTTCCTTTAAAAAGCACAAATTTTGTATTTTTTGTTAAAATCCCCAAACCCTTGGCTGTGTTTGTGTGCTGATCTGGAGTCCAAAGTAGTTTAACCGTCAAAGCATTTTTATGTTGTTGTTTTTGAGGTTCCGCAATTTAAGTTCCACAACTGTAAAAAAAGAAACCTTTCTTTTACCATATCTTTTTGTCTTCCTCCCGCCCCCCCTCTCCCTCTCCCCCATCTCGTTATCAGAAGCCCAGCAGAGAGGACTGGAAGGGAGGTCTTGATGCGATCTCCTTCTCTCTGGACTTCCAGAAGTCCCTGAACTCCTCCATCCTGGAGGTGCACCGCCGGGCCGGTTCACACACCGACCCTCATGTACGTCACAGCCCTCAGCTTGCTCTTCATCACACTGGGTGGGATCCAGCCATAATCCTAGTTTACCTTCCTGTAATCATTACAACAGTTATTATTGTACCAGGTGACTGTTCTGATGTTAAAGCCAGGTTATTTTTGTTTACATGCATGTAATTTAGCTTGTTTAGCTAGAGCTCTCTGCGATCCCTGTGTGTCGTGTTGTTTGAAGCTTAGACTACCACAAAGTCCAGCTTCTCTCACACACATTGACAAAGTGTGTTTTGTGAAGGAAGCATGTAGACGGCCTGTGACCTAACACTTTGGAGGTCTGTGATGTGTTGAGTGAAATGCTGCTGTGAGACCTGGCACTCACAGCTCACCTCTCTCCTCACCCCACACCTCCTCCCTCACCTCTCTCCTCACCCCACACCTCCCCCCTCACCTCTCTCCTCACCCCACACCTCCTCCCTCACCTCTCCTCACCCCACACCTCCTCCCTCACCTCTCCTCACCCCACACCTCCTCCCTCACCTCTCTCCTCACCCCACACCTCCTCCCTCACCTCTCTCCTCTCCTCACCCCACACCTCCTCCCTCACCTCTCTCCTCTCCTCACCCCACACCTCCTCCCTTACCTCTCTCCTCTCCTCACCCCACACCTCTCTCCTCACCTCTCTCCTCACCCCACACCTCTCTCCTCACCTCACCCCACACCTCTCTCCTCACCTCACCCCACACCTCTCTCCTCACCTCACCCCACACCTCTCTCCTCACCTCCCCCCTCACCCCACACCTCCTCCCTCACCTCTCCTCACCCCACACCTCCTCCCTCACCTCCTCCCTCACCCCACACCTCCTCCCTCACCTCTCTCCTCTCCTCACCCCACACCTCCTCCCTTACCTCTCTCCTCTCCTCACCCCACACCTCCTCCCTCACCTCTCTCCTCACCCCACACCTCTCTCCTCACCTCACCCCACACCTCTCTCCTCACCTCTCTCCTCACCCCACACCTCCCTCTCCTCACCTCTCTCCTCACCCCACACCTCCCTCTCCTCTCCTCACCCCACACCTCCTCCCTCTCCTCTCTCCTCACCCCACACCTTCTCCCACACCTCCTCCCTCTCCTCTCCTCACCCCACACCTCCTCCCTCTCCTCTCCTCACCCCACACCTCCTCCCTCACCTCTCTCCTCAGCTGTGTGACTTCCTGGAGCAGCACTTCCTGGACGACAGCCACAAGACCATGAAGCAGCTGGGAGACTACGCCGGCAGCCTGGGCCGACTGGTTTCCTCCCAGACTCATGGAGCCATGGGAGAGTACCTGTTTGACAAGCACACTCTGTGAGGCTCACCTGGCTCAGAGGACCTGGGGAGTTTTTCCAGACAGAATACCCCTCTCCTCTCACCCCTCATCTCCCCTCCTCACCCCACACCTCCTCCCTCACCTCTCTCCTCTCCTCACCCAACACCTCCTCCCTCACCTCTCTCCTCTTCACTCCTCCCTCACCTCTCTCCTCTTCACTCCTCCCTCACCTCTCTCCTCTCCTCACCCCACACCTCCTTCCTCACCTCTCTCCTCTCCTCACCCAACACCTCCTCACTCACCTCTCTCCTCTTCACTCCTCCCTCACCTCTCTCCTCTTCACTCCTCCCTCACCTCTCTCCTCTTCACTCCTCCCTCACCTCTCTCCTCTTCACTCCTCCCTCACCTCTCTCCTCTTCACTCCTCCCTCACCTCTGTCCTCTCCTCACCCAACACCTCCTCCCTCACCTCTCTCCTCTTCACTCCTCCCTCACCTCTCTCCTCTTCACTCCTCCCTCACCCCACACCTCCTCCCTCACCTCTCTCCTCTTCACTCCTCCCTCACCCCTGTGTCCTCTTCACCCCCTCCTCTTGCCACGTTTCCCCCTGTGCTCACATCTCAGCAGTGACACATCCAGGTTAGTCTATTAGCAATAACCACATACCTCATGTATAGTACACTCAACACACAGTACTGAAAATTAAAGCAGAACAATACCTAGATACCTCAACAATATCCTGTTTTACCAGTGGTGCTGAAACATCGGTATGATGTTCCAGTGTTTCTCAAATGAACAAGCATTCCAGCAGTATATGTTACTGTGTACTCTGCATTCCACCTTCAAAACTCTCCTGTGCTGTCAACCTCATGCTCACTATTTTAAATATGAGATTGGTACATTTTGAGGATTTCAGATCAATGTAAACAAAGTTCAATTTAATAAAAAAGAAAGATTATATTGATGGCTTTGTGTGATGTTTACATTTACACCATAGTGTTTCTGCATAACGCTGAAGAGGTACATGTATATTCCTTCAGCAGGCGCTTTAATCCAAAATGGCATAAAAATAGGGCATTTAGAAAGTAGGCTATAAATTTACATTTGCTAGCGACACGGCAAAGTAACCACATCTCAGCTACCAGCCAGGCAAGGTGAACATTTAGGCATTGACGAAGTGTACGTTTAGAAGTTGCGTAGGACCACAAAGCGACCTTTTTAAAGACCATGTAAAGGCAGACTGTGCCGTTACCATAATCTCTTATCTATACGATGTTCTTTATGTACAGACGAGTTAGAACATAGGGACAGAAAAGTGCTGAGTAAGCAGGGCGGGTGCTTATTACCACGATCCTCCCACCGCGTGCGCTGCAGAAGCTGTTTACATCTGGCTTGTTCTTACCAGAGGAAGAACGAGTTGAGACCTGCTAAAACTGCACAGTCATGGGTTCTGTTAAATACAATAGGCTGTTATTGCTAGATGACTAGACAAAATATCAGTTGTTGACAGACATGTTGAAGGGTGAGGTTGGATGTCCGACTCTGTTGGTAGGTTGACTCATAAAAGCGGTAAAGATATCTGCCAACATTAACACTTTGCAAACACTTTTTAGTTGCACTTAGTTAATGTAGTTGTCAAAATATTGTTAATAATGTTGTGCGGCTACTTTCAACGCAAAAAAAAAGAAAAAAATGTAACCTACGTTTTTCAAACGGTGTGCAATTATTTAAGAATGTTTGTAAATCAGATTTTATCTCAGACTGCCCAATATTGAAGAGCCTGTGAACTTAAGAGGGGTCTCAAAGCTAGGAGTGGATCCCAGGCACAACAAAGACTCCACAAGATTACGCCTTAATAACTAAAGCCGTTGGTTTAATATCCAAATGGCTGCATGGTTATGGTTAGGCCACTAGGCGGCCGCTCAGCTCACAGTTTGTCTGCTACTGAGATGTTTACAACGTGACGCAAGAGGATCATCAGTTTGTACTCGTGAACAAATAAATACGTCTAGAGAACCACAAAAGATAACCAGTAACTGAACGAGCTGTAGGCATGGTCATGGTTTTAGTCAAATTTTATATAACGGAACAACCCACATGTGAGATGAGAACGCGGCATGCCTTAAGACGCTGTCTCCGACACAGCAGGATAGGAGCATGCCTTAAGACGCTGTCTCCGACACAGCAGGATAGGAGCATGCCTTAAGACGCTGTCTCCGACACAGCAGGATAGGAACATGCCTTAAGACGCTGTCTGCGACACAGCAGGATAGGAGCATGCCTTAAGACACTGTGTCCGACACTGCAGGACAGGAGCATGCCTTAAGACGCTGTCTCCGACACAGCAGGATAGGTGGATGCTGGATGCTCAAAAGCAGAGGGAGGAGCTGGAAGGAAAATTCTCCATGAGAGCAGCGCATAGATTGATGATTGACAACAGAAGTAGCTACGCCACAGGGATTAGTCAGGGGGAGGGAAGCACTTCAATCTCTGTTCTGCCACATACCCCCCTCCCCCCCTTCCCTCTTTCCCCCAGGTGAAACATTACCGTCCATTTTATCAATCAACAGACAGCATCTTCCTCATTTACACAAGGAGAGGAATACCTAACAGGTCATGTCAGTTGGCTTGAGTTCCGTAGCAAAGTTAGGGAGCCATATTGTGCCAGGGCTGTAAAAGTATGTCCATGCTGAACATAAAGCAACAGATGTGTTGTTGACAAACTCATGGATGGAAGCGGAGGAGGAGGCATGGGGATTAAAAGCGAGCACTGCTTTAGTGATTCGACAGCGATTTATCTAAGGGATGAGTGGAGAAGAGACAGCATCAGTCGCTGGAACACACGAGAGTGAACGATGGCTGTGTGAGGCCTCTCAAGGTGCTGCAGAAACACTGACATTTGGACACAAAAGTTGTTCAAACTTATTTTCCAATAGAGGAGAATTTTACATTATCAGGTAAGTGGCTACATTCCATTGTTCCATGATGTGTCTGAATGAACGTAGTTCCCTTGTTTTTTGTTGTTGTGTGGATTCATCTGTGAAATCCATTCCAAAATGAGAGTAATCAATAATCAGTGGCTGTAAATATGGTTGACGTCGTTTGTGTTGCAGTTGCAAAGAGCGAAAGTGAAGCTTTGTGGTGGGAGTTTAAGTAGAGATGGGCGTTAGATTTTGTACGTAACAAATATTGTTTACGGTACGCAAAAAAGGCAACAGACAGTCATGTAAACGTTTGCGTGTAAAACACGCAAAACTCTTCATGCTGAAAGGTAACCATGGAAACAATGGATCATCACCTGTCACTCAGCCATGCAGGAAGCAACACCCGCTGTACACCTGGATACGATCTAGGTCCTTTAATAATCCTCCCAAAAAGTCCATTTGATGAAACACAAACTGGTGCGAGTGGCTGTTTTAGAACCACACAATCAAAGCCATAGGGGCTAGGAGGCTGGGACAGGGGCTAGGAGGCTGGATCAGGGGCTAGGAGGCTGGGACAGGGGCTTGGAGGCTGGGACAGGGGCTTGGAGGCTGGGACAGGGGCTAGGAGGCTGGGACAGGGGCTTGGAGGCTGGGTCAGGGGCTAGGAGGCTGGGACAGGGGCTTGGAGGCTGGGACAGGGGCTTGGAGGCTGGTTCAGGGGCTTGGAGGCTGGGACAGGGGCTTGGAGGCTGGGTCAGGGGCCAGGAGGCTGGGACAGGGGCTAGGAGGCTGGTTCAGGGACTGGGAGGCTGGTTCAGGGGCTTGGAGGCTGGTTCAGGGGCTTGGAGGCTGGGACAGGGGCTTGGAGGCTGGTTCAGGGACTGGGAGGCTGGGACAGGGGCTTGGAGGCTGGTTCAGGGACTGGGAGGCTGGGACAGGGGCTGGGAGGCTGGTTCAGGGGCTAGGAGGCTGGGACAGGGGCTTGGAGGCTGGTTCAAGGGCTGGGAGGCTGGGACAGGGGCTGGGAGGCTGGTTCAGGGACTGGGAGGCTGGGACAGGGGCTTGGAGGCTGGTTCAGGGGCTTGGAGGCTGGGACAGGGGCTTGGAGGCTGGTTCAGGGGCTAGGAGGCTGGGACAGGGGCTTGGAGGCTGGTTCAGGGGCTTGGAGGCTGGGACAGGGGCTGGGAGGCTGGGACAGGGGCTTGGAGGCTGGGACAGGGGCTGGGAGGCTGGGACAGGGGCTTGGAGGCTGGGACAGGGGCTTGGAGGCTGGGACAGGGGCTTGGAGGCTGGGACAGGGGCTTGGAGGCAGGTTCAGGGGCTAGGAGGCTGGGACAGGGGCTTGGAGGCTGGTTCAAGGGCTGGGAGGCTGGGACAGGGGCTTGGAGGCTGGTTCAGAGGCTTGGAGGCTGGGACAGGGGCTTGGAGGCTGGGACAGGGGCTTGGAGGCTGGTTCAGAGGCTTGGAGGCTGGGTCAGGGGCTAGGAGGCTGGTTCAGGGGCTTGGAGGCTGGTTCAGGGGCTTGGAGGCTGGTTCAGAGGCTTGGAGGCTGGGTCAGGGGCTAGGAGGCTGGTTCAGGGGCTTGGAGGCTGGGACAGGGGCTTGGAGGCTGGGATAGGGGCTTGGCAGGGCTGGGTGGGTGGGTAAATCCCCCCTCCCTTAAGCTTGGCTGGTCTGGGAACGTGGATTAATATTGTAGATAATCCAGTTACATGTTGGGGGATGAGAGTGTGGGCTGGGGGCGGCTCTGATGGGGATGGGTTGTTGTTATGAGATGAGATGGTAACAGAGGGATTAGGGTCAGCCTGGATGAGCATCTGGCTCAGAGATGTTCTGGTACTTGTATGAAGCTCTGGATGTGGAGGTGATGCTCACATGATTTCAATGGGGGGGACAATGATTTACGTTTCTGACTGAAATTTCCAGAAATTCTACTCAACACATCCCAACAATAATTGACGCTAGAACCTATAAGCGACTTGCTTTAATAAATAAGCGACTTGCTCTAATAAGTAATGATATTTCAAAGAAACACTCCATTCCACGTGTGGCGCAGTTAGTGTGTAAGAGGGGCACCTGCTGTGATTATCTAAACGTTCCCCTCTTCGCTCCTCTGCCCCCCTGCGGACCCCCTGCAGACCCCCTGCGGACATGAGAATGGCCAGCGTGTTCCGGGATCGCCGTGCTGTGAAGCATGCAGAACCAGAACCACAAGAACCAGAACCACAAGAACCAGAACCACCAGAAACAGCCCACCACCCCTCTCCAGAACACCACCACCCCGGCCACGACTACGACCACATGAAGGATAAGTTCATGAACGAACTGGGCAGACTGCCTTGTAAGTAGCTCTGGGCAGTTGAGACATACTGGGCAAGGTCTGAGATAGGATAAAGCACTGCAGATGTTTAATAATGTCTCAATGTACAACACTTTATATTTATCTATTTTACAAGGGTGGAGAAGGGTGTATAATGTATTTTATTGTATAGTATTTTTTTGTATACAGTATAGTGTCTTTAATAGGTGTACATTGTGTTATTGTTGTACTGCTTGGAACTGCAACCAAGACTTTCACCCACTTTTTCAATTGTGTATATGTTTGAGTGACAACTAAAGGATTTGATTGGATTGAGGTTTTGTACAAATCTCCCTCAAAGCATTGTGGGTGTTTCAAAATACCAAAATAGACATTTGGAGAGAAAGGGGGGGGGGGGTGAGCTATAGCTCAGCGGTGGAACATTGTCCTGCAAAGCATGAGGTTGCAGGTTCAAATCCCTGTTCTCTGGATGTTGCTTTGGGTCAAATACCTGACTGTTGTCTCCTCTCCCCAGTGCCCATGTGGGCCGTGGGGGCCATCGTGGTGCTGGTGCTGGCTCTGGTGAGCTGCTTCATCTTCTGCTTCTTCAAGAAATGCTTCGGCAAGAAGAAGAAACCGAAGAAGACCCGGGAGAGGAAGGGAGGCCGACGGAGGAGGGGAGACAAGGAGGGAGAAGGAGAGGGGGGGGAGAAGGTAGGACAAGGAATTCAGGACATCGAAAACGTTAATGGACAATCATTTTTTTTTTTTTGTAGCAGACAGAAATGTAAATGTTCCGTGTGGAACGCAGGAGGGTGAGGAGAAGAAGGAAGGAGAAGGAGAGGAGAAGGAGCAGGAGAAGCTGGGGAAACTGGAGTTCTCCCTGGACTACAACTTCACAGACGCCCAGGTAAGTTCCTTTCACAGGACGGTCTTCTCCTCTTTCTCATCGTTCTCTGGTTTAACCCTTGTGCTGCCTTCGGGTCACATGACCCAAAGGTTCATAACGAACCATCGTTGTGTTTACCCAATTTTACCCAATACAAAAACAAATAAAAATAATTTTCTTTTAACCTTCGCAATGTGGGGGGTCTGAGACAGCCCAACGGTTAAAAGAAAATGCTTCACTTTGTTTTTGTATGCGGTAAAGTTGTCGCAATACGACGGTGGGTCACAATGACTGATGGGTCAGAACGACCCGAAGATAACACAAGGGTTAAGACTATCGACAGACGTTACAGAGGAAATCAGACCATTACTAGGTGGTGTGATACCGTTCACTACAATACCATCTACCCTCTCTTTCTACCTCCCTCACTCACCCTTTATTTATTTTCCTCTTCCCCCCCCATCTCCTTTTCTGTCTCCTCCCCCCTCACTCTGTCTCCCCTGTCCCTCTGTCTGTCTCCCTCTCTCTCCCTACCTCCCTCTTTCCTCCCATCTTTCTCCGTCCCTCTACAGCTCATAGTAGGTATCCTCCAGGCCCAGGACCTGGCTGCCATGGACATGGGAGGAACCTCGGACCCCTACGTCAAAGTCTACCTGCTGCCAGACAAGAAGAAGAAGTACGAGACTAAAGTCCAGCGCAAGAACCTGTGTCCAGTTTTCAACGAGACCTTCATCTTCAAGGTGTCGGCTTTCCTCCAGCCATCGTGGCTTCGCTTGCTCCGTGTGTCCTGTTTTGTGTTCCGTTCCCCCCAGTCTTTCTGTCTCAGTAGCAGCTTCTGTTGCTGTGATGTGTCACTTGTGTCCCTTCTGGGTTCAGGGGGCGGAGTCTGGGTTCAGGGGGCGGAGTCTATGTTCAGGGGGCGGAGTCCACCCCATGTCCATCCCACCCTTCCTAGTATCTCTCTCCTTCTCTGATATTCGTCCGTCCAGACAAGGTATCCCTCCCAGAAAAACAAAAAAATTGAAAAAAGTATATTGTCTGCATTTAGAGTTTATGTTGTATACAAGTATATGTATATATCCTTGAGGGTTTCGGTTGGCAGTGCCTGTAAAAAGGGCTAAACAAATACATTTTTATTTGATATATGTTGCATTGCAGTTTTGTTCAACAGACAGACATGTATCTTACGTCAAGGATTGCACCCAAAAACTGATAAGTTATGTATAAAAAAGGCCACTTGTTGGTACTGGCGATATGAGCTCCAGGAGAGCTACTGCCAGCTGGTGATGCAGACCCTGGTGATGCATGTCCTCTCCTCTCTGTCCAGATCCCCTATGCAGAGCTGGGGGGGAAGACCCTGGTGATGCAGGTCTTCGACTTCGACCGTTTCTCCAAGCACGACGTTATCGGGGAGATCAAGATCCCCATGAGCAGTGTGGACCTGGGCCAGCCCATGCAGCAGTGGAGAGACCTGGAAGGAGGCGAGAAAGAGGAGGTCGGGAAAAATGTTCAGTTGTTTTGTTTCGTTGCTAAGTTTGTTACCACACTTCTTATTTCTATACACTTCTTTCTTCTTCGTCCCCCAGCAAGAGGTACTGGGGGACATCTGCATCTCCCTGCGTTATGTTCCCACCGCTGGAAAGCTCACCGTCAACATCATGGAGGCTAAGAACCTGAAGAAGATGGATGTTGGTGGCCTGTCAGGTGGGCTAATCTGTTTCTTAATACTCTGAGTGCGTGGTTGTGTGTGCGTGGTTGTGTGTGTGGTTGTGAGTGTGGTTGTGTGTGTGTGTGTGGTTGTGTGTGTATGGGAGTAGCTATGCTATTTTCCTCAGGCTTCCGGCTTGTTCTACCCCCCCGTCTCCAGATCCCTTCGTGAAGGTGGTGCTGCAGCAGAACGGAAAACGGATCAAGAAGAAAAAGACGACAGTGAAGAAGAACACACTGAACCCGTACTTCAACGAGAGCTTCAGCTTCGAGATCCCCTTCGAGCAGATACAGGTAGAGCCTTTTCACTGAACCGTGACGACAGGTTGCCTTGACTACTGGTCGCCGTGACGACAGGTCGCCGTGACGACAGTTCGCCGTTACGACAGCTCGCCGTGACGACAGGTCACTCAAAACACGCCATATGCACTATTTGTACATTGCTGAGAAATGAATTAAATGTTAACGCAATTATTTAGTTGTTTAATCCATAGCACTGCCTACAGTCCAAGGGGTATTTGAACCTGCAAACTCATGATTTGCAGTTAAATGCTCTAACCACAGAGCTACTTCAGTTTACTCCCTTGAAGTTAAGCGCCTTCCTCTCTCCTCTTTCTTCGTGTATCAGAAAGTGCAGGTGGTCATCACGGTGTTCGACTACGACAAACTGGGGAGCAACGATGCTATCGGCAAGACCTTCATGGGGTACGGAGCCACAGGGGTCGGCCTCCGCCATTGGTCAGACATGTTGGCCAATCCCAGACGCCCCATCGCCCAGTGGCACACGCTCCAGCTGGAGGAGGAAGTGGACGCAGCGCTGAAGGTTCCGCCTCGCTAAAGGTTCCGCCTCGCTGAAGATTACGCCTCGCTGAAACACAAGAACATTTTGCGTTATTATTCATGTACTTTTAAGCCATTTTGGTCAGTTTTTTTCTTCTTCAGTATGTATGTACGGTATATAAATTGAACTTTTTTTGTGTTATAATTTGTCAGGTCATGTATTTGTCCATCTGAGAGCGGGTGATTGTTTGTAAGTCCTCCTGGATTTGCCTGTTTGTGAATTCAGTTTATTGTTTTTTCTTTTCCTTTTTGCATTTTTCATTTGGTTGTGATATTTTTGTTGCATGTACTATATTTAATTAGACATGTAGCATAATCCTTTGATTTTATTTGATCTACATTTGCAATCAGATGAAAGATTTATAGACTATTGTTAGACAGATAAAGTGGGGCAGTGGTGAGCCTGCAGCATCTTGGTCTCCAGTGAACCCATCCTTAATGTGACCCTATTTACATAGTTAGTTCTTTGCATCCTGCTGCACAGGTACGTACCTGCAAAGGGACCTTCTTGCATCCTGCTGCACAGGTACGTTCTTGCATCGTGCTGCACAGGTACGTACCTGCACAGGTACGTTCTTGTATTTGGGTCGCCCGTCCTCTTTTGGTTGACTGCCAGAGGAAAACAGAAAACGAAATTAAAATCAAGCAAAAACACGTTTTTTTTTTTAAATCTACCTTAAAGCAGTTACTTTTACACTGTAAGAAGAAACAGGTTTTAGGGTGAGAGGTTACAGTATGTCTCAAATGGCTGACAGGTTGATGGATTTAACATAAGAGAGAATCTCACCTGTTTCTCCTTCTTCCTTATCTGCAGAGGAAAGCAGGGAAAGAGTGAGTAGAGAAAGACAAATACATAGGCTACATATAATTCACCCCCCTTAATTTATATGACACACGCGCAATGTATATATCCTTACCTTCCTGCTGGTCCCTTGAAAGACAAATAAAGAGAAAATAAATATCTACATGATACTTTCTACGATTTTTGTTTACATAACCAAACTCCAAGTGTTTCTTGAATTGTTAATATGTAAACCGTTTAGCGTGAAATTGTTTTGCCTAGACATTTTAGCAACACTGTTTCCTACCTTGTAGAGCGTGGTAGCTGGTGATTTCAAAATCGTAGTTGCAGCTAGCTATGGAGTTGTCTAGAACTAGTGCTAGCCACTACATTACTTTTATATGAATAATGAAATGGGTATCTAGCATTATAGATGCTAGATGCAGCTAAATGCTAATATATCTCCAAACAAAGAACATATTGAGTTGATAGTCAACTGTTAACGTTTCACTCAAGTGAAGTGTCGCCAAAAAAATCTCACCAGTCGATTGTTGACGTCATACATAGCGTCAACCTTGAGCCCTGTACTTGCTAGGGAAAGTGGGTCGGTATAATGTCAATCCGATATCCGATCCTGTGAATTTCGTCAGTATTGACACCAACATCGGATCAGTCCCATTTTTCAAACTTTACATTGCAATTCCTAATAGGGAATAGGACCTATGTAACTACAACGTTTTATATATTGAGCTGTAGTAACACATGGTAGTCAATGTAACCCTGATGTACAGTGTTGCAAAATATTTTATATAAATGTCTGAAATGAAGAAATTAGTTTACTGTTGTTGGAGTATCACAACTACTCACTCATGCTGTTCCTCTCAGTCTGACATGGTCCCACTGGAGGACGGGGGAGGAAGGGTGAGGAGGGGGGACATGGAGGGAGAGAGGGTAAGAGGAGGGAGAGAGGAGGGGGGACATGGAGGGAGAGAGAGAGCGGAGGGAGAGAGGAGGGGGGACATGGAGGGAGAGAGAGAGCGGAGGGAGAGAGGAGGGGGGACATGGAGGGAGAGAGAGAGCGGAGGGAGAGAGGAGGGGGGAGGAAGGGGGACATGGAGGGAGAGAGAGAGGGGGGAGAGCAGGGGGGACATGGAGGGAGAGAGAGAGAGGAGGGAGAGAGCAGGGGGGACATGGAGGGAGAGAGAGAGGAGGGAGAGAGCAGGGGGGACATGGAGGGAGAGAGAGAGAGGAGGGAGAGAGCAGGGGGGACATGGAGGGAGAGAGAGAGGAGGGAGAGAGCAGGGGGGACATGGAGGGAGAGAGAGGAGGGAGAGAGCAGGGGGGACATGGAGGGAGAGAGAGAGAGGAGGGAGAGAGCAGGGGGGACATGGAGGGAGAGAGAGAGGAGGGAGAGAGGAGGGGGGACATGGAGGGAGAGAGAGAGGAGGGAGAGAGCAGGGGGGACATGGAGGGAGAGAGAGAGGAGGGAGAGAGCAGGGGGGACATGGAGGGAGAGAGAGAGAGGAGGGAGAGAGCAGGGGGGACATGGAGGGAGAGAGAGAGAGGAGGGAGAGAGCAGGGGGGACATGGAGGGAGAGAGAGAGAGGAGGGAGAGAGCAGGGGGGACATGGAGGGAGAGAGAGAGAGGAGGGAGAGAGCAGGGGGGACATGGAGGGAGAGAGAGAGAGGAGGGAGAGAGCAGGGGGGACATGGAGGGAGAGAGAGAGAGGAGGGAGAGAGCAGGGGGGACATGGAGGGAGAGAGAGAGGGGGGAGAGAGCAGGGGGGACATGGAGGGAGAGAGAGAGGAGGGAGAGAGGAGGGGGGACATGGAGGGAGAGAGAGAGGGGGGAGAGAGCAGGGGGGACATGGAGGGAGAGAGAGAGGAGGGAGAGAGGAGGGGGGACATGGAGGGAGAGACAGAGAGGAGGGAGAGAGCAGGGGGGACATGGAGGGAGAAAGAGAGAGGAGGGAGAGAGCAGGGGGGACATGGAGGGAGAGAGAGAGGGGGGAGAGAGCAGGGGGGACATGGAGGGAGAGAGAGAGGAGGGAGAGAGCAGGGGGGACATGGAGGGAGAGAGAGAGAGGAGGGAGAGAGCAGGGGGGACATGGAGGGAGAGAGAGAGCGGAGGGAGAGAGGAGGGAGAGAGCAGGGGGGACATGGAGGGAGAGAGAGAGGAGGGAGAGAGGAGGGGGGACATGGAGGGAGAGACAGAGAGGAGGGAGAGAGCAGGGGGGACATGGAGGGAGAGAGAGAGGGGGGAGAGAGCAGGGGGGACATGGAGGGAGAGAGAGAGGGGGGAGAGAGCAGGGGGGACATGGAGGGAGAGAGAGAGAGGAGGGAGAGAGCAGGGGGGACATGGAGGGAGAGAGAGAGGAGGGAGAGAGCAGGGGGGACATGGAGGGAGAGAGAGAGGAGGGAGAGAGAGAGAGGAGGGAGAGAGCAGGGGGGACATGGAGGGAGAGAGAGAGGAGGGAGAGAGCAGGGGGGACATGGAGGGAGAGAGAGAGGGGGGAGAGAGCAGGGGGGACATGGAGGGAGAGAGAGAGGGGGGAGAGAGCAGGGGGGACATGGAGGGAGAGAGAGAGAGGAGGGAGAGAGCAGGGGGGACATGGAGGGAGAGAGAGAGGAGGGAGAGAGCAGGGGGGACATGGAGGGAGAGAGAGAGGAGGGAGAGAGAGAGAGGAGGGAGAGAGCAGGGGGGACATGGAGGGAGAGAGAGAGGAGGGAGAGAGCAGGGGGGACATGGAGGGAGAGAGAGAGGAGGGAGAGAGAGAGAGGAGGGAGAGAGCAGGGGGGACATGGAGGGAGAGAGAGAGGAGGGAGAGAGCAGGGGGGACATGGAGGGAGAGAGAGAGGAGGGAGAGAGCAGGGGGGACATGGAGGGAGAGAGAGAGAGGAGGGAGAGAGCAGGGGGGACATGGAGGGAGAGAGAGAGGAGGGGGAGAGCAGGGGGGACATGGAGGGAGAGAGAGAGGAGGGAGAGAGCAGGGGGGACATGGAGGGAGAGAGAGAGGAGGGAGAGAGCAGGGGGGACATGGAGGGAGAGAGAGAGGAGGGAGAGAGCAGGGGGGACATGGAGGGAGAGAGAGAGAGGAGGGGGAGAGCAGGGGGGACATGGAGGGAGAGAGAGAGAGGAGGGAGAGAGCAGGGGGGACATGGAGGGAGAGAGAGAGGAGGGAGAGAGCAGGGGGGACATGGAGGGAGAGAGAGAGGAGGGAGAGAGCAGGGGGGACATGGAGGGAGAGAGAGAGAGGAGGGGGAGAGCAGGGGGGACATGGAGGGAGAGAGAGAGGAGGGAGAGAGAGAGAGGAGGGAGAGAGCAGGGGGGACATGGAGGGAGAGAGAGAGAGGAGGGGGAGAGAGAGAGGAGGGAGAGAGCAGGGGGGACATGGAGGGAGAGAGAGAGAGGAGGGAGAGAGCAGGGGGGACATGGAGGGAGAGAGAGAGGAGGGAGAGAGAGAGAGGAGGGAGAGAGCAGGGGGGACATGGAGGGAGAGAGAGAGAGGAGGGGGAGAGCAGGGGGGACATGGAGGGAGAGAGAGAGAGGAGGGGGAGAGCAGGGGGGACATGGAGGGAGAGAGAGAGGAGGGAGAGAGAGAGAGGAGGGAGAGAGCAGGGGGGACATGGAGGGAGAGAGAGAGAGGAGGGAGAGAGAGAGAGGAGGGAGAGAGCAGGGGGGACATGGAGGGAGAGAGAGAGAGGAGGGGGAGAGCAGGGGGGACATGGAGGGAGAGAGAGAGAGGAGGGGGAGAGCAGGGGGGACATGGAGGGAGAGAGAGAGGAGGGAGAGAGAGAGAGGAGGGAGAGAGCAGGGGGGACATGGAGGGAGAGAGAGAGAGGAGGGAGAGAGAGAGAGGAGGGAGAGAGCAGGGGGGACATGGAGGGAGAGAGAGAGAGGAGGGGGAGAGCAGGGGGGACATGGAGGGAGAGAGAGAGAGGAGGGAGAGAGCAGGGGGGACATGGAGGGAGAGGACAGGGAGACCTTTGTCCTTTGTTACTGGACAGTCAGAACTTGAGTTCTCAAATAATGTTTCCAAACCAAGTAATGTTAAAGTCTATATATAAAGTATCCTTAAATCCGGTGGTACATTTGTCACATAATATAACATATACTCTCCTGACTGAGAACATGATGTCCATTTCTCTGCACCTGGAGGTAAATGTGTAACTTGTTGATTAGGAATTTAGTAATGATTACAGAGTCAAATGTTTAAGATGAACAAAAATTATATAATAATTATTTGCATGGTTCTCTAGAAATAGATCTTGTGGTATGGTCTTATCATATATATATAACAGATACAGCTACATGTTTCAATACCTTGTAATCAATCATGATTACAAGGTGTAAGATGTGCTGTATCTCTGTGTAAAATGTCTAAGATTGTGCTACAAAAAGGTTTGAGTATTTTATCATTTAAATTGTGATTGCTTATTATTAAGTACTTTAGAAGTTATAGCTTTTTATCTTTCATGTGTAATTATATGCCCTTTGTTATTCGACAGTCAGAAAACATAAGCTATCTAAAAAAAATCTCAACAAACAACAAACTTAACATCAAAGTCTATAAATAAAGTATCCTTAAATCCTGTGATACGTTAATATATAGTCTGATGACTGAGAAAAGGCTAAAGACGCACTTGTTCCGGGAGTACAACGGTACTTAGGAATGATTTGCTGGACCTGATGTTAGTTTCTTCCAGGGAAACAATGACTCTTATTGAGGCTCTTGTTGGTTAGTTGTAACTGATTTAACTTCTTGTACTCGCTGTGAATTATATTATTGTTGCTTGCTTTCCTACAGATACACTCTTGCACTTTTGAGGTTCATGTTGTTTAATTGTAATTTGCTATCTACATGCTCTTATGTTTCTTCATATTGGCACTTATTTGCTTTTCACAATGTATGTTTCATGTTTTGGCTGCCCACAATATTTTTGGGGCTATCTCGTTGTTTATGACCTATGCTCTTTGGTAAAGCTCTCTCTTGGAAGTCGCTTTAGATAAAAGCATCTGCTAACTGAATAAATGTAAAAGGATGTCAATTTCTTTGCTTCTGGAGGTAAATGTGTAACTTATTGATTAGGAATTTGGTTAGGATTATAATATCAAATGTTGACACTGAGCAAAAATGATTTGCATGGTTCTCTAGAAATAGCATGAGGTTCATGAACAACGCCATCCATCCCAGTCTGCTGTGAACATCACCACGCTCACGTCTCTCCTCAGGTAAGGTGCATTTAAGGAGACTTATTGTCACCTGTACATTCCTCACATATCTGCTCCTTTCTCATAGTATAGGTCTTAGATGTATTGTGTTCCCGAAAGCTTTGTTAGAATTAATATCGGTATTGAATTAACTTAGTCAAACACAATAATTCCATTCATAATATATTTGTATCAGTTCAGTCATTTTGTATGTATGAATCTTCAGCAATTATTAAGTTAGAATTGTGTTTCATATGTGTGTTTGGGTATACAGTATTTAACTAATTGTGTGTGTTTCCTAGGTGTGTGCGTGTATATATGTGTGTGTGTGTGTAGATCAGAGCCATGCAGTGCAGAGTCTCATCTGTTGCCCTGCTCCTTGGTAAGAGTCTTTCAAGTCATCAGTCTAGTCAACACACTTCCTACAACCTTCCAGCCTCTCCAGCTCAGGACAAACTCAGTAATGAGATGATTATGTGTTTGCAGAGTTCTGGGTGCTCTCTGCCTGTGCACTCCATCAGTATCATCAGGTCGATCAAAGTATGGATTGGACTGATGCCCAGACCCACTGTAGAAAACACCATGTTGACCTGGCGACCGTAGACAGCATGGAGGACATGCAGGGCCTGATAGACCAGATTAAGTCCACTGGACAGTGGGTTTGGATAGGACTGACTAGAAACAGGAGTGTCAGCAGCTGGAAGTGGTCTCTTTCAGGCAGTCAGTTCTACAGAGAAGGAGAAACTGAGTACAGGAACTGGGCCCAGCCAGAGCCAATCACAGGCCAGCCCTGCGCTGCACTGGTCAGCAATGAAACAGGAGTATGGAGAGACTATGCATGTACAAATACTTACTCTTTTGTTTGTTTTAATAATGGTGAGTTCGAATTTTCTATTCATAACAACACATCTTTCAGTTATTAGATGCATGTTTGCTTGCCATGGCCTTCTGGAGGAAATAACTGATGCAGAAAAACACTTTTGTTTTAAAGGTGGAGGGTTGATATTTTTTCATGAGAAAATATCTTGGTAACATTTTTAAATACATGACTGAATAATATTGATGCTGGATACTCCTAGGTAATGATCCTGGCAAACCAATGTACATCCTAGTTCTAGGACCAAGAACTTGGAGAAAAGCTCAGATCTACTGCAGACAGAGTTACACAGACCTGGCCAGCATCAGGAACCAGGCTGAAAACATTGAGATACAGAAATTTGTTCTGGGAGAGAAATCATCTGCCATCGTCTGGATCGGTCTGTTCAAAGACGACTGGAAGTGGTCAGACCAGTCTACCTCCTCCTTCAGATCCTGGGAAATTGGCGAACCACGTGATGACGATGACTGTGTCTTCACACATCCATATTTTTCATGGCAGTGGTTTTCTCACAATTGTTCTTCATCCAGATATGTTATTTGCCACGATGGTGAGTGAGACTTGGCAGCTGCCAGTGTGGTTTGAACGTGTCAGTGGTGTATTCTAGGTGATGAGCAGGCCTATACTAACAAGGGTTTCCTGTATGTCCTCTATTAAAGAGCAGTGATACATGGTGGGGGACTTGGCAGAGTGACAGTGTGCCCTCTACTTCAGACCACACCACTGAAATGGGGGTTTCACTACAGCATGAAAGCTTGCAGGGTGTTTGTAGGAGATAACATGTAGTTAATAAACCTGCTCACCAGATAGGATGGAATAGTAAATTATCACACAACAACAAACTTTATCAAATTAAAAATAAATACAATTAATTGTGTTTGTGCAGAAAAGCATTACAAGGAGCACTGACTCATGTAGAAGGAATCTTGTCAACCCTGCGTTACATGTCACTCTGTATTTACTAGTGTAATCCTGAATAATGTACTGTAATGTCCAACTGTGTTATAACGGCTACTTCCTCATTTGTACTTCAGGCTGCATTCCTACAACTCCTGCTAAGGTGAAGCTGGTGGGGAGAGTGGAACTGGTTCCTAATTCACCTTCAGACTTAGAGGATCCTGCCATGTTGGACTCCATCTTGCAGCAAGTGAGTGTCTCAGTGTGAGGGAAGGCAGTCCTCTGACTGTACATGATGTGTAGTCAAAGTCTCAGTCATTACAGACAACCAGCAGTTACACCCAAGAACGATGTAAGGATTGTTATTGCAGTAAGAATACCCTTTACAGATGTAACTGACAGTGACAGGTTGGTGTAACACACATACTGATCCAAGACTAGTTCAGTGTTCTACAATACACCCCATAATGTGGTGTAACCATGACAGTGTGACTGTGCCCCCAGATGAAGGCAGCTGGGAGGATCCCAGAGCACAGCACGCTGAGATGGAAGAAGCAGAAGGATGGGAAGGTTTTCCACAAGAAGGAGGAGGAGGAGGAGGGAGGAAGAGGAGACACGTGTCATTAACAAGTCACAGCTACTAAATGTTGTTAACTGTCTCTTGTATCTCTGACAGTGTCGATGATGTCAATGACATTTCTGTAACTAGCACATGACGTCCTTATCACTTCATACAGTTTATCTTTTCTTATTAATCAGGTGGTGGGGTAACATGAAATGAAGTAAAGCCTACTGATCTTGTAGCCTTGTCTTATCATATATATATAACAGATACAGCTACATGTTTCAATACCTTGTAATCAATCATGATTATGATTGATTACAAGTTGTAAGATGTGCTGTATCTCTGTGTAAAATGTCTAAGATTGTGCTACAAAAAGGTTTGAGTATTTTATCATTTAAATTGTGATTGCTTATTATTAAGTACTTTAGAAGTTAGAGCTTTTTATCTTTCATGTGTAATTATATCCCCTTTGTTATTCGACAGTCAGAAAACATAAGCTATCTAAAAAAAATCTCAACAAACAACAAACTTAACATCAAAGTCTATAAATAAAGTATCCTTAAATCCTGTGATACGTTAATATATAGTCTGATGACTGAGAAAAGGCTAAAGACGCACTTGTTCCGGGAGTACAACGGTACTTAGGAATGATTTGCTGGACCTGATGTTAGTTTCTTCCAGGGAAACAATGACTCTTATTGAGGGACTTGTTGCTCTTGTTGGTTAGTTGTAACTGATTTAACTTCTTGTACTCGCTGTGAATTATATTATTGTTGCTTGCTTTCCTACAGATACACTCTTGCACTTTTGAGGTTCATGTTGTTTAATTGTAATTTGCTATCTACATGCTCTTATGTTTCTTCATATTGGCACTTATATGCTTTTCACAATGTATGTTTCATGTTTTGGCTGCCCACAATGTTTTTGGGGCTATCTCGTTGTTTATGACCTATGCTCTTTGGTAAAGCTCTCTCTTGGAAGTCGCTTTAAATAAAAGCATCTGCTAACTGAATAAATGTAAAAGGATGTCAATTTCTTTGCTTCTGGAGGTAAATGTGTAACTTATTGATTAGGAATTTGGTTAGGATTATAATATCAAATGTTGACACTGAACAAAAATTATTTGCATGGTTCTCTAGAAATAGCATGAGGTTCATGAACAACGCCATCCATCCCAGTCTGCTGTGAACATCACCACGCTCACGTCTCTCCTCAGGTAAGGTGCATTTAAGGACACTTATTGTCACCTGTACATTCCTCACATATCTGCTCCTTTCTCATAGTATAGGTCTTAGATGTATTGTGTTCCCAAAAGTTTTGTTAGAATAAATATCGGTAGAGGATCCTGCCATGTTGGACTCCATCTTGCAGCAAGTGAGTGTCTCAGTGTGAGGGAAGGCAGTCCTCTGACTGTACATGATGTGTAGTCAAAGTCTCAGTCATTACAGACAACCAGCAGTTACACCCTAGAACGATGTAAGGATTGTTATTGCAGTAAGAATACCCTTTACAGATGTAGCTGACAGTGACAGGTTGGTGTAACACACATACTGATCCAAGACTAGTTCAGCGTTCTACAACACATCCCATAATGTGGTGTAACCATGACAGTGTGACTGTGCCCCCAGATGAAGGCAGCTGGGAGGATCCCAGAGCACAGCACGCTGAGATGGAAGAAGCAGAAGGATGGGAAGGTTTTCCACAAGAAGGAGGAGGAGGGAGGAAGAGGAGACACGTGTCATTAACAAGTCACAGCTACTAAATGTTGTTAACTGTCTCTTGTATCTCTGACAGTACTGATGTTGATGACATTTAACTATTAGATTAATTCCTTATCACTTCATACCATATAATTTGTTATTAAATCAGGTGGTGGTGTAACATTTAAAACTTTTTTTCAGAAATAATTCTTCAACCTTTCAAAACATTTTTTCAAAAATATTTTTAAGCTTGGCCATGGCAGCTCAACCATCTTGAAGCAGGCGAGCTAAACTGTAGCTTTGTATTTGTGGTTTTGGTATTTCTTGTTTTCATTACAATGGGAACTCTTGTTTTCTGAAGTTTTTCCATGTTGGTTGACAGAAGATTTCTGGAACGTAAGCTAATAGCCAAGGAAACTATGACTCAGGATAGTTTTGACTTTTTATTGAAACAAAAATATTTTAGTTTTTGTGTTGTTTCACGCAAAAAAATGCAGATGCTAAAAACGTGCTGGTCAGAAGAACAAACTAAAATAATTGTCAAGTGGGGTGAAAACAGTTGCCATAGTAACAGTCGCCATAGTAACTGGCCATTCACCCATTAGGTTATTATAGGAAGGATTTAATTAACATGTCGTTTTACATAATATAATAATTTGTTTTGTAGAAAATCGCTACTTAAGAAATCTAAGGTCATCCACTGTATACAGCAAGGAACGTCTGGGGTCAGCAGGCCAGGAGGGAATCGCCCTCTCAGCCGCCTACAGCATCTGCAGCCTCATCACACAGCACTCTAAACCATCCCGTTCAAAATGTTAAAATATCAGCTTGCATCGTTTCCATAACACAGAAGTAACATAACTGGGACACGAAGCACAGTCATGACCTGACAGAAATGTGCGGTTTGTAGTGAAGAGGTTCAGTAAGTCCTCAACACAGGACTCAAGAATTTCAAAAACAGAATATGAAGAGCTATATAAAAGATTCATTGAAATAACATTTATAGGCATTTTTAATTCACTGATTTGTTTATCTATGTATTCATAACACAAGTTTATAGTTGAACAAGCAGGTTCTCTAGTGGGCTCCATTAGCAGTGCAGTCACCCCCCTAACAACATGAAGTCTGGGTGCTCCAGTCTTCCCTGTGCAGTCACCCTAACAACATGAACAACCCTAACATTCTCCACAACAAATAACACCACAGTACAATCATGTGATTAAGAGGTCAACATCAATATTAAAGACCTTGGGAGCTTCAAGGTTGAGAAGTACGTGTTTTATAGTTGCTGACAAGACGGAGTAATGGAGTAAGGAGATTGACTTGCTTGTTGATCACAGTGGAACATGCGTCGCCTTGGTAACTATTGTTTCTAATCACTGCTGTGGGGAGTGTTCCGGAGAGGGTCACCTGATTCCCCCTCAGATAACTTTCCCCAAATATTTTTTACAAGCTGGGGTAATGGGCATCAAGTCATCATTATGAAAATAGGAATGGTAAATATAGTTTGATGGCAGATTATCAATCCCTCCCAAAGGGTCGGTTGTTATGATGAGAAACTGGCCACTGAAATCAAGTCAAGTTTGAAAGTATAGGCGATAGTACAGAGTCGTACATGGCACATTTAGAGATATAACTGTATATCTGTACATACATACAACAAAATCCTTCTTTAAAGATCCTATATTAAAACAATCCATTAAACGTTGAATCCAATATTGACCCTTTTTTTCATCAAATGTGTTATCTGATGGACAGAGGACAGTGTCTGCTCCAACAGTAACAAACATCTACACTTTCAAACTAAATTACCTTTAAAACCTCATTATGCCATCCAGACCCTCCTCCACCTGACACACACACACACACACACACACACACACACACACACACACACACACACACACACACACACACACACACACACACACACACACACACACACACACACACACACACACACACACACACACACACACACACACACACACACACACACACACACACACACACACACACACACACACACACACACACACACACACACACACACACACACACAACCACGCTGGACTTCCTGCTTCCCTCTGCTCGTCCCTCTTCTTCCTGGTTCTCCTCTACAGCTCCTTCTTGGCCTGGCCCGGCCTGTCCTCGTGCTGGCTCCTCCCCTCCCTGTCCTCGTGCTGGCTCCTCCCCTCCCTGTCCTCGTGCTGGCTCCTCCCCTCCCTGGCCTCGTGCTGGCTCCTCCCAGTTCTAGAAGGTTCTCTTTGGTCTGGGGACAGCAGCTGCAGCAGGTCCATCAGGGCTTGTTTGATCTGAGCTCCAAACTTGTGAGAGTCCTGATGGAAAGGAACACACACACACACACACACACACACTGAACAGTCTGGAACTAAACACTGTCTCGTTAAGTTCATAACAGACCTCTTCAAGAGTATTCTTAGGTATGCACAGTGTCTGTGTGTGTGTCTACTCACAGTCTGAGTGTGTGTGTGTCTACTCACAGTCTGAGTGTGTGTGTGTGTGTGTGTGTGTGTGTGTCTACTCACAGTCTGAGTGTGTGGGTGTGTGTGTGGGTGTGTGTGTCCACTCACAGTCTGAGTGTGTGGGTGTGTGGGTGTGTGTGTGTACTCACAGTCTGAGGGCAGGAGTGCTTGCAGGAGATGTGGAAGTTGATCATGCTCTCTCCCACGATGATGTAAGACACGCCGTAGCCATCATCTGCCACCTGGAGAGGGGAGCACGTCGTCATGACTACACAGGTGGGGCTTCATGGTTGTCATGACTACACAGACAGGGGTCCGAGGGCAGGCTGGTACTGACCGGGCCGAAGCCGCCTCCACAGGAGATGTACTCTGGATGGTTGACCATGTCGAACAGCTCCACCTGCTGGACGGGAGTCTGGCTGGTGGACAGACGCCATGGCTCTGACAGCACCTGAAACAGACACGGACACAGGAGAGAGGAGAGGACAGAGGAGAGGTGAGGAGAGGTTAGGACAGAGGAGAGGTGAGGAGAGGTTAGGACAGAGGAGAGGTGAGGAGAGGTTAGGACAGAGGAGAGGTGAGGAGAGGTTAGGACAGAGGAGAGGTGAGGAGAGGTTAGGACAGAGGAGAGGTGAGAGGAGGACAGAGGAGAGGTGAGGACAGAGGAGAGGTGAGGAGAGGTTAGGACAGAGGAGAGGTGAGGTTAGGACAGAGGAGAGGTGAGAGGAGAGAGGAGAGGTGAGGACAGAGGAGAGGTGAGGAGAGGTGAGGTTAGGACAGAGGAGAGGTGAGGACAGAGGAGATGAGAGGTTAGGAGAGGTTAGGACAGAGGAGAGGAGAGGTGAGGACAGAGGAGAGGTTAGGATGAGACAGAGGAGAGGTTGGGACAGAGGAGAGGTTGGGATGGGTGAGGTTGGGACAGAGGAGAGGTTAGGATGGGTGAGGTTGGGACAGAGGAGAGGTTGGGATGGGTGAGGTTGGGACAGAGGAGAGGTTAGGATGGGTGAGGTTGGGACAGAGGAGAGGTTGGGATGGGTGAGGTTGGGACAGAGGAGAGGTTAGGATGGGTGAGGTTGGGACAGAGGAGAGGTTAGGATGGGAGAGGTTGGGACAGAGGAGAGGTTAGGATGGGAGAGGTTGGGACAGAGGAGAGGTTAGGATGGGTGAGGTTGGGACAGAGGAGAGGTTAGGATGGGTGAGGTTGGGACAGAGGAGAGGTTAGGATGGGTGAGGTTGGGACAGAGGAGAGGTTAGGATGGGTGAGGTTGGGACAGAGGAGAGGTTAGGATGGGTGAGGTTGGGACAGAGGAGAGGTTAGGATGGGTGAGGTTGGGACAGAGGAGAGGTTAGGATGGGTGAGGTTGGGACAGAGGAGAGGTTAGGATGGGTGAGGTTGGGACAGAGGAGAGGTTAGGATGGGTGAGGTTGGGACAGAGGAGAGGTTAGGATGGGTGAGGTTGGGACAGAGGAGAGGTTAGGATGGGTGAGGTTGGGGCAGAGGAGAGGTTAGGATGGGTGAGGTTGGGACAGAGGAGAGGTTAGGATGGGTGAGGTTGGGACAGAGGAGAGGTTAGGATGGGTGAGGTTGGGACAGAGGAGAGGTTAGGATGGGTGAGGTTGGGACAGAGGAGAGGTTGGGATGGGTGAGGTTGGGGCAGAGGAGAGGTTAGGATGGGTGAGGTTGGGGCAGAGGAGAGGTTAGGATGGGTGAGGTTGGGGCAGAGGAGAGGTTAGGATGGGTGAGGTTGGGGCAGAGGAGAGGTTAGGATGGGTGAGGTTGGGACAGAGGAGAGGTTAGGATGGGTGAGGTTGGGGCAGAGGAGAGGTTAGGATGGGTGAGGTTGGGACAGAGGAGAGGTTAGGATGGGTGAGGTTGGGACAGAGGAGAGGTTGGGATGGGTGAGGTTGGGGCAGAGGAGAGGTTGGGATGGGTGAGGTTGGGGCAGAGGAGAGGTTAGGATGGGTGAGGTTGGGGCAGAGGAGAGGTTAGGATGGGTGAGGTTGGGACAGAGGAGAGGTTAGGATGGGTGAGGTTGGGACAGAGGAGAGGTTAGGATGGGTGAGGTTGGGACAGAGGAGAGGTTGGGATGGGTGAGGTTGGGGCAGAGGAGAGGTTAGGATGGGTGAGGTTGGGGCAGAGGAGAGGTTAGGATGGGTGAGGTTGGGGCAGAGGAGAGGTTAGGATGGGTGAGGTTGGGGCAGAGGAGAGGTTAGGATGGGTGAGGTTGGGACAGAGGAGAGGTTAGGATGGGTGAGGTTGGGGCCGCACCTGGTTGAGGAAGGGAGAGTCCAACCCCAGGTACTTGGAGACCACATAGAGGCAGAAGAGGTGGCGGTCGATGCCGGCGCCCGTCATGGCCAGGCGGTACAGGTTCTGGTGCTTCTCTGCTGCCGCACGGAGCAGCCTCCTGCACACCTCCGCCCCCTGGTGGAAAAGGACGAGAAGGAGAGAGGAAGAAGAGGAGAGAAAGAGGAAGGAGATAGGAGAGGAGAGCAAGAGGGCAAGAAGTTCTGATGTGACTTCCAGTTTCCAGCAGGGTGTATTAAGTTTCATATAAAGGGAGGAATTTGTGTCTAAATAAAAGTGATGATTAACATGAACCTATGAAGAGTAGGGTTGTTTGTTTAAGTGTACCTCTCCTCCCTCCAGCGCCTTGACGAAGGCACAGCCCTCGCTGGAGCAGGAGCGCACCGTCTCTGTGCGGCCCTCCCTGAAGAGACGGGTCATGGACGCCTCGTAGGTCAGACAGAACATCCCCCGATCCTGGGAGGGAGGGAAGAGGTGGGGGAGGGGGAAAGTAATGACATGATGATATGAGGTTATTTTAGTTCCAAGACTAGTATTGTTATGGTTATAGATCAGTGCAAAATGTCATACGACAACACTGAAACATGTGATATGGTGTGTGTGAGTATGCACCCTGTAGTAGGCCAGCTGCAGAGCAAGCTGGATGAAGGCGTCGGGGCTGATCCTGCACTTCTTCATCCTGCCCTTCCCAAACTCCTGGTAGGAGAACACATGGAAGTCCACGTCATCAGCCAGGGCCTGTGCCACCTCCAGAGACCTGCTCACCTGCTCCTGGCACTGGGACACACACACACACACTCAGTACAGCAGCCAAGAAGAGGTAGAGACAGCCAGACAGGCAGACAGGCAGACAGCTAGACAGGGAGACAGAGAGACAGGCAGACAGCTAGACAGGGAGACAGAGAGACAGGCAGACAGCTAGACAGGGAGACAGAGACAGGCAGACAGCTAGACAGGGAGACAGAGACAGGCAGACAGCTAGAGAGGGAGACAGAGACAGGCAGACAGCTAGACAGGCAGCTGACCTGTGTGGAGATGTCCCAGGTGAGTCTCTGGGGAGGGGGTATAGACTGGTCCACTTCTCCTTTACAATGGCCCTCCTCGTTGTAGCCCAGCTGGAAACTGTCTGTGGCCAGTGCATACTGGACACACACACACAGTCACGTACACTGAGGGCCATGACTATGCCTTAAAGGACCAATAGCAGGCCTGTATGGTGGTGTTCTGGCATGTTTGGGCCAATCCCAGCAGGGGTCTTACCTCCCACAGGTGTGCGACCACGGGGGCGTCGGCCCAGGAGTGCTCCGCGTTCAGCCCGTTCTTCCCGTTCTTGTAGATCACCACGGAGAACGACTTGTCAAACCACCTGGCAGGAACCACGGCAGCCACAGATCAGTAACCACAGCAACAACAACCTCATTAGCATTAACAACCTCATCAGCATCAACAACATCAACATGATCAGCATCAACAACTACAAATGTAACTTTTCTGAAAGCCTTCTGATGGTATTGACTGTTGGGTAGAGAAGGCATCTGCTAACTAGCGAGCTAGCTTAAACCACCACAGTTAAACCCACTAGAGCCCGACCGATAAAGGATTTTGAAGGCCGATATCGTTACAAATATCTGGTGATTTAAAAATCCGATTTATCGTCCGATATATATATATAAAAAAAAAAAAAAAAAATGCAGAAAAGAGTAACAAAACATAAACAGATTTCCCTAACACTGCCCGACTCTTACTGGATCAGCTGGTTGTAGGGTTTGTCACGTTCTAAACCTGAGTGTTGCCAACAGGGTCGTTGTAGAGTACCCTCTGGTGGACAAACTATGCAACGCCAACACTCATAACATGGTTGAAGGGTGTTTTGTCATTCGTTTCATTAAAAATGCCGATACCGATAGTTTTGAAAATGCCTAATATCGGCCCGCCAATACATTCGGCCCGCCGACAAATTGGTCGGGCTCTAAAACCCACCTTTACAGATACGCATAACGCTAGTGGCTAGCTAGCCTGGGGCGTCACATAAGCAGCTCCACAAGTTGTGGCAGCTGTTAGAATCCCCCTCAGACTAAGAGCCTCCAGCTCACCTGTCGTAACACTTCCCGTGGAGGAGAGATTTGGCGTAACGGTCCAGACTGGCGCCCGGGTCTTCTCCCATCATGCCTTGCTCCTCGTCGTCCAGCGTGACGAAGAACGCCGCCTTCTCGATGCAGTCCAGCGAGCGCTTGTTCACCCCTGAGCTGAAGAACTGCTTCCTGGCTTTGGCCCAGGGGATTCTGGGAAGGTGAACACAACAGGAGCGGTTTGGGTTAGGTACTGAGGATGGAAGATACGCAGGATACAGAGGTGCTGCCCTAGCCAGCACACAGCAAGGTGCTGCCCTAGCCAGCAGCACACAGCATAGACACATGAATGGATGGACTGACATGAGGTGTATAGGAGGATCAGGTGTATAGATGGGTGGATAGCTTGTCCCCAGAGGCGTGTCCAGGCTCACCTGTCCCCGGCGGTCAGAGCCCCCAACTTGTCCTCGCCGGGCGAGGGGGCTGAGGGGTCGTCAAGGATACGCTGCACCTGTGACTCCACCTCCCGCGGTGAGAGCAGCCGCCCGGAGCAGTACATCCACAAGCGGAAGTAGCGCCCCCGGTGGTACACCACCACATAGTCACTGTCCTGCCAGTGCTGCACCGTGTCTGTGGGAAGGGGGAGGAGGGGTGAGAGAGGGAGACAGAGGGGGAGACAGAGGGGGAGAGAGAGAGAGACAGAGGGGGAGAGAGAGAGAGACAGAGGGGGAGAGAGAGAGAGACAGAGGGGGAGAGAGAGAGAGAGAGAGAGAGAGAGAGAGAGAGAGAGAGAGAGAGAGAGAGAGAGTATGGATTTACATGACAGTCATCAGGGTAGGGGGCAGGATCAGGTCACCATGACAACACACAGGAAAAAGGTGGAGAACAACACAGTCACAGGGGCCGGGGGGGGGGGGGGGGGGGGCCTGGAGGGCGGGGGCCTGGAGGGCAGGGGCCTGGAGGGCGGGGGCCTGGAGGGCAGGGGCCTGGAGGGCAGGGGCCTGGAGGGCGGGGGCCTGGAGGGCGGGGGCCTGGAGGGCGGGGGCCTGGAGGGCGGGGGCCTGGTGGTCAGACTACCTGTTACGGTTCCTGGGAGCCGACAAGAGGAGAACATCCGCTCAAACTGATAAGAGCAGCAGGGCACCGCAGACCTCAACAACCACTAACACCAAGACCAGGAACCAGCGCAGAACAAGACCAGGAACCAGCAGAGAAGAAGACCAGGCAAGGAACCAGCAGAGAACAAGACCAGAGGGGTGAGGAGGAGGAACGGAGGAAGAGAGGAGGAACAACAAAGGGAAAGGAGGAGGGATGGAGAGGGAGAACAACATGATAACAGGAACAGGGGGGAGGTTAAAGGGAAGGGATGAGGAAGGAAAAGGTGGAGCAAGGTGAAGAACAGAGTTAGATCCAACAGAGTTAGCAGCAGCATTCTTCCAGAGTACAGCCACAGACACACTGGACAGACAAGATGGACGACATGAGGAGATGACAGAGCTGTGTTCCCACGGCCGACATATCAGGACGACAAATGTGAATTACAAAACACCTGTGACAGGAGATCACATACAGACCAGACCACAGACCAGCCCCCTCCCTCCTCCTACAAGCTGTGTGTGTGTGTGTGTGATTACCAGTCTCCTCTCCAGGAGTGCGTGTGGTGTTGAACATCCTCTCACACTGAGCAGCACAGAGAGGAATGAACGTGCCTGGAACACGACTCTGGAGGAGGAGGAGAGAGGGAGGAGAGAGAGAGAGAGAGGGAGGAGGAGAAGGAGAGAGGGAGAGGAGGAGGAAGAAAGAGGGGGGGAGCAAGGATGAGGGGAGAGAGGGAGGATGGGAAGGAAGGGAGATGAGGTGGGATGAGAGCATGGACAGGTAATGGGAAATAACCAAACCAGAAAACAATCCAAAGGGGACAGAACAGTGATGGATGTTCACCTCACACATACAATAACACACACACACACACGTAACTTTAGGACACCAGGTGACACACACAAACAGCATATCAAGTAGAGCCCGACCGATATATATATATAGAGCGTCTGCTAACTAATGTTAGGGAAATCAGTTTGTTTTGTTATGCGTTTCTTTCTATATATATATATATATAGAAAATCGGCCGATATATCGGAATATCGTATTTTTAAATCACCAAATATTCGTATCGTATCGGCCATAAAAATCCTTTATCGGTCGGGCTCTAATATCAAGTGTAGCTGAGATGAGGTTTCTTTGTGTTTCTTTCTTTGACTAAACCACCAGAACAATGTTCAAACTGCACCTCTGATCTCTCTCCTGCTGTTCTGTCTATCAGGTCTGTCTGCATGTGTGGTTGAGTGCTGGGTGGAGGAGAGGTGGTGTGTGTGCTGGGTGGAGGAGAGGTAGTGTGTGTCCTGGGTGGAGGAGAGGTGGTGTGTGTGCTGGGTGGAGGAGAGGTGGGTGGGTGGCAGGCTCCGGGCAGCTGAACTCACAGGCTTGATCTCCTCCCGGTGTAGCTTCCTGTGGTACAGCAGGATGGCGTGGAGAGTGTTACCCGCGCGGGCTGCCTGGATGGGGGTGGGGGTCACAAACAGGAAGTCCTGAGAAGGGGGAGGAGGATGGAGTGAGGAGAGGGAGGGAGAAAGGGAAGGAGAGAGGGAGAAAGGGAGAGACGGGTGGAGGGAGGAAGAATGTATTATTAATGGATTTAATGGCATTCTTTCCGTAGCTGAAATGTCCCCAATGTCAAACCAATACAATCATGTTTAATGAGCCCAACCAGGTCAAAGGGTGTATGGAGGTGGAAGGGGAGAGCAGAGGAGAGGGAGATATGGGAGGGAGAGTGGGACCTGCTGTGAGGGACGAGCGCAGGGGGAACACAGGAACGTACCATGCCGTAGGAGCACAGGGGGAACACAGGAACGTACCATGCCGTAGGAGCACGGGGGGAACACAGGAACGTACCATGCCGTAGGAGCACGGGGGGAACACAGGAACGTACCATGCCGTAGGAGCACGGGGGAAACACAGGAACGTACCATGCCGTAGGAGCAAGGGGGGAACACAGGAACGTACCATGCCGTAGGAGCACGGGGGGAACACAGGAACGTACCATGCCGTAGGAGCATGGGGGGAACACAGGAACGTACCATGCCGTAGGAGCACGGGGGGAACACAGGAACGTACCATGCCGTAGGAGCACGGGGGGAACACAGGAACGTACCATGCCGTAGGAGCACGGGGGGAACACAGGAACGTACCATGCCGTAGTAGTTGCTGTTGACCATGATGGGACTCCGCCCCCTCAGGTAGATGTACTCCTCCCACCAGTCGCTCACCTGAGAAGACACGCACTGTCAGAGGGCTCACACACACTGTCACAGGACTCACACACACTGTCAGAGGATTTTCACAAGTTGTGAAAAAAACTTTTGAAAAATGTTGTACACATTGTCTATGTAGTGCAAAAAATACCAGGCAGGCACACCAAATAATAACACATTGACACATCAGGGGGAAAATCTCTGTAACCAAGAACACCATCCAATCAAGAATATAACGGACTGCGTAGATTCACCCCCCTCTGCTTAGACAGTTAGCCGTGATGAATCATTCAACACAACACCAGCAAGCAAGAAAGACTTGCATCATTGATGGGATTTTAAATTGGCTTCAGAAGGCAGAGCCATGTGTGTGTGGTTGGGGGGAGGGGGGTGTGTAGTGGGTGAAGGGTCTCCCTTCCATCCACCCCTCTCCCCTCCTCCACCCCTCTCCCCTCCGGGTGCTTACGTAGTTGGACGCCCAGAAGGTCTTCAGTTTGAGGTACCACTGCAGCCGGTTGGCCAGACTGCTCTCAAACTGGGCCGCCAGAGACACTATGCCCTCAAACTCCTCGTCGTTCATCAGAGGACGAGCTGACTCCAGATACTGGAGGGAAAAAAATGATGATGAGGGTCAGGGTGTGTGCGAGAGAGTGTGTGTGAGGTGACCAGGGTGTGTGTGTGGTGACCAGGGTGTGTGTGTGAGTGTGTGAGAGAGAGTGAGTGTGTGTGTGAGGTGACCAGGGTGTGTGTGTGGTGACCAGGGTGTGTGTGTGAGTGTGTGAGAGAGAGTGAGTGTGTGTGTGAGGTGACCAGGGTGTGTGTGTGGTGACCAGGGTGTGTGTGTGAGTGTGTGAGAGAGAGTGAGTGTGTGTGTGAGGTGACCAGGGTGTGTGTGTGGTGACCAGGGTGTGTGTGTGAGTGTGTGAGAGAGAGTGAGTGTGTGTGTGAGGTGACCAGGGTGTGTGTGTGGTGACCAGGGTGTGTGTGTGAGTGTGTGAGAGAGAGTGAGTGTGTGTGTGAGGTGACCAGGGTGTGTGTGAGGTGACCAGGGTGTGTGTGTGAGTGTGTGAGAGAGAGTGAGTGTGTGTGTGAGGTGACCAGGGTGTGTGTGTGGTGACCAGGGTGTGTGTGTGAGTGTGTGAGAGAGAGTGAGTGTGTGTGTGAGGTGACCAGGGTGTGTGTGAGGTGACCAGGGTGTCTCACCCTCTTCATGGTGTCCTTGACGGCAGGCAGGGGCAGGTTGGGCAGGGAACCCTGGTAGCTGTACAGCAGGGGCTGCCTACCTGAGAACATGCGCACCAGAGCCTGCGCACACACACACACACACACACACATACACACAGGTAAGGGGTGTATGTTTGTGAGTGTGTTTGTAGCAGTCCTGCATAACAATATCCTTCTGAAGAAATGGATGAGAGAATCTGTAGTATAAGTCTGTGTGTGTGTGTGTGTGTGTGTACACTGACCAGCCAGACTTTGGTGGTGATGGACATCTTGCCGTGCTGCTCGAACATCCAGCGGTGGTAGGAGAGAAGCTGCTTCAGGCAGAGCCTCATGGTGAAGATGAGAGCCAGCCACAGCAGGGTGCTGAACACCACCGCAGACACCACCACCTGACTCTGACTGCTCAGAGACTGGCTGCTGGGGGGAGGAGAGGGGGGAGAGGGGGAAGGAGAGAGGAAAAGAGACTTTTTCAGAAAGGTTCTAGAGAACTTTCTAGACTGTTACCGCACATACTCAAGGAAACCCAACTATTGCTAGCTTCTACAGTGTGTGTGTGTGTATGAGGTGTGTGTGTGTGTATGAGGTGTGTGTGTGTGTATGAGGTGTGTGTGTGTGTATGAGGTGTGTGTGTGTGTATGAGGTCTGTGTGTGTGTATGAGGTCTGTGTGTGTGTATGAGGTGTGTGTGTGTGTATGAGGTGTGTGTGTGTGTATGAGGTGTGTGTGTGTGTATGAGGTGTGTGTGTGTGTATGAGGTGTGTGTGTGTGTATGAGGTGTGTGTGTGTGTATGAGGTGTGTGTGTGTGTACCTGGCAGGCAGGTGCTCCTGTATCTTGGCGATGAGGCCCATGGAGGGGTCGGAGCGTGTGTACATGGTGGCCAGGATGGCGATGACCACGAACAGCCAGGAGGAGGGGCTGGCGGGGTAGACGCCCGTGATCACACTGTTCTGTCAGGGGGACAAGACAGGGGGGCAGTTCTATCATCACCACAGTCACCACAGTCACCACGGAACCTGGAGTGTGTTGGTGTGGTGAAGTGCGGCGTTGCTAGGGAGCTACTCTCATATTTCCTATCAGCTGCAGCTGACAGAGGAGGGTAGCACCGGAGGAACTAGAACAGGGAGGTTAGTGTGAGGTACATGTGTGTGTGAGGTACGTGTGTGTGTGAGTGTGAGGTACGTGTGTGTGTGTGTGTGAGGTACGTGAGTGTGAGGTACGTGTGTGTGTTTGTGAGGTACGTGCGTGTGAGGTACGTGTGTGTGTGTGTGTGAGGTACGTGCGTGTGAGGTACGTGTGTGCGTGTGAGGTACGTGCGTGTGTGTGTGAGGTACGTGCGTGTGAGGTACGTGTGTGTGTGTGTGAGGTACGTGCGTGTGAGGTACGTGTGTGTGTGTGTGAGGTACGTGCGTGTGAGGTACGTGTGTGTGTGTGAGGTACGTGCGTGTGAGGTACGTGTGTGTGAGGTACGTGCGTGTGAGGTATGTGTGTGTGTGTGTGTCAGGTACGTGCGTGTGAGGTACGTGTGTGTGTGTGTGAGGTACGCGTGTGTGAGGTACGTGCGTGTGTGTGTGAGGTACGTGCGTGTGAGGTATGTGTGTGTGTGTGAGGTACGTGCGTGTGTGAGGTACGTGCGTGTGAGGTACGTGTGTGTGTGTGTGTGAGGTACGTGTGTGTGTGTGGTATGTGTGTGTGTGAGTGAGGTACGTGCGTGTGAGGTACGTGTGTGTGAGGTACGTGTGTGAGGTACGTGCGTGTGAGGTACGCGTGTGAGGTACGCGTGTGTGGTACGTACGTGTGTGAGTGTGAGGTACGTGTGTGTGTGTGAGGCACGTGCGTGTGAAGTACGTGTGTGTGTGAGGTACGTGTGTGTGGTACGTGCGTGTGTGAGGTAGGAGTGTGAGGTACGTGTGTGTGGTACGTGCGTGTGTGAGGTAGGAGTGTGAGGTACGTGTGTGTGGTACGTGCGTGTGTGAGGTAGGAGTGTGAGGTACGTGTGTGTGGTACGTGCGTGTGTGAGGTAGGAGTGTGAGGTACGTGTGTGTGGTACGTGCGTGTGTGAGGTAGGAGTGTGAGGTACGTGTGTGTGGTACGTGCGTGTGTGAGGTAGGAGTGTGAGGTAAGCGTATACCTTGATGCGTATGAGCCTCTTCTTCCAGGAGCGCAGGCCTGACAGGTAGATCTGGGTGAGGGCCTGGTGGGACAGCTGCAGGTCGATGCCCTCGGGCGTCACCGTGAACTGGAACGCCACAGCCTGGTGAGCCTCCGCCATGGCTGCACACACACACACACAGATCAATATTGAGTTGAGGAGATGGAGGACATGGGAACAGGATAAAAGATTACAGGTTTGGTGGTCAAGAGACGGTCTGTATTTACCAAGCACAGTGCACAGTCCCCACATCTCAGCTATGCTAGCTGCTCAGTAAATACGTAACATCCAGTAAATACTTCAGTTCACACACCATGCTTCCGTCATGGGGCGTAAAAGTGGGCTGAACCGCAATGACTGATGGATGATTCCTCCAGTAGCAACACACTGTCTGCTTGATGGAGCGAAAGGATTGGTCCAATCAAGGTTGAGGGCCGCCGGAGCAGCCGCTGTCCAGGACAGGCTGGGTCCGTTAACACAGGATAGATTTTTTTGTCCCCATAACTAGGCTACCCATAACGCCTGGAGGGGAAGCCAGTGTCTATAGACACATCTGCTCATTACACATGCCATGTAGACACACACACACACCATCCCCTGACCTCAGAGTTGGCCTGGGAGAGTGTGAGATGGAGAGAGAGTGAGATGGAGAGAGAGTGATGGAGGAGAGAAAGACTGCAAGAGAGAGGAGAGAGAGAGAGAGAGAGAGAGAGGAGAGCAAACTCAAGAATTTCCTTGGGGATCAACAACTTGAATTTAATTCAGTTTCAGTAGTTGAAAGGGGAAAAGCAAAAGATAGGATAGAGAAAGAGACAGACAGAAAGAGAGACAACAAAGAGAAAGAGAGAGGCGAGTGGCAGATGAATGGTTGGCCCTGCCAAGGACTAACAGCAGTGGAGATCAGCAATGGTCACTACAGCCTGTCCTGGCTGCCAACACACACACACACACACCTTCTGTTCAGATGAGCACTGGCAGCACAGCATATCACTCACACGTACACACACACACACGCTGGCAAGACTGCTTGTTTCATCACTCATCCTGCTCAGATCCGGGCCTGATTCCTGCTGGACAGGTGTTAAACAAGGCCTAGTCCAGGATACAATCTTCCACTTCCGTGGCTATTTGTGTCCTGTGAGAGGCATAACAGGGATTCTGGATGCACTGACACTTGACAGAGATTCCCTTTGATCCTACTGATGTCTGAAGAGATTGCAGAACACCGGACCCACAAACCACTGCTGAGAAGATCTGCCTGAACACCCCAGCTGAGCTCTCAGTCTGCTCTCCTCATCTCCTCCTTCCTCTTCCTGCACAGACGGGTGGAAAACTACCAGGCCAAGAGGAGGGAGGAATGGGAGGTGGGCAGGGGAGAGGGGGGAAGGAGAGAGAGGAGCAGCAGGGAGAACAGAGGAATAGGAGGGCGTTTGAGACAGAGAGGGGAGGGAGGGAGAGGGTTTGGGGGAGAGAGGGGGTGGTATAGGACTAAACTGGGTGAAAGGTAGACGTCCCCTGACTATAGGGCCCCCTATGGCAAGCTGACAGCAGTCATGTTTGAACTCCTAGTCTGGTCAGCCAAGTCACACGCTTTGGTAGTGGGCTGGGCACTGTACTGGGCACTGTACTGGGCTAGGCACTGTACTGTACTGGGCTAGGCACTGTACTAAGCACTGTACTAGGCACTGTACTGTACTGGGCTAGGCACTGTACTGTACTAAGCACTGTACTGGGCACTGTACTGTACTGGGCTCTGTACTGGAGTGGGCCAGGCACTGTACTGGAGTGGGCCAGGCACTGTACTGGAGTGGGCTAGGCCCAGCGTTCTAGTACTGGGCTAGGACCAGCGTTCTAGTACTGGGCTAGGCCCAGCGTTCTAGTACTGGGCTAGGCCCAGCGTTCTAGTACTGGGCTAGATCAGCTCTACAAGTATGAGGAAGAATATGGTATGTCTTAGTTTATTGGGATGAACTGTCCCATTAAAATCAACCAAATGCACGCATGCACACACACACAGTTATGTTCACACTGAGCAATCTAGTGTTATCGTCCTTTATCTTAAGGTAGAGCTAAAAAAAACACTACCAAAATAGAATCGGTAATCATTGTCATTATGGTTTAGGCCTTTGCCTCACCGTAGCAACAGCAAGCGGTCCGTTTTTTTTATTTTTTATTATTGCCATCTGTCATAACATCAGAGGTACATTCAGGTAGAAGGAAAGAATAGCAACGATTCAAAAAGTCTTAGTTACCAGGTGGTGCTGTCAATGTTTGACTTGAATGGATAGCTCACACAACGCTTCCCAATGGGCGGAGAGTGACACTTATTTCTTACATTTCTTTGCAGAGGGATGGGGTTACTGATGGTGACATAACTGACCTACTGTCATATATGTGTTCAGTCCACTGTGCATTAGCTAGATAGATAAAGGCTTCTGGGTGAAAGAGCAAAGGGTCATTGAGTGGTATTTACCTAATATTCAATGACATACAATCTGCAAACGGTACATTATCTGCTGGAAGTAATGAGTAAGCGAATCTACTGATGTGGACCTGTGCACTGATCCATAGCGTACATAACCTATATAGCTACTCCGAAGTGGTAGACTAGTCAGCTTTCAAACAGCTAGAAGTATTATTTTCAAGCTAACATGAACTCCCTTATTGACTTGTGATGAAGACCAACAATGTAGCCTACTTCGCCAATGCCGCAAGTGTGAACACAATCGTACCAGGGGGAGTGAAAAAGTATACCAATTACTAAAAACGTCAACACGCTTTCGCTGAAGTTAGAGGAGACTAAGGCAGCGTTCGAGCCGTGCATCCTAGCAGCACTGGACCGTAACATACCGTAAGGAGCTTGGGTCGTGAACAGCTAGACTAGCGGTCCAAACTACTTGAATATTCCGCGACTAGTAGTCTACATATAAGGCCGGTTAGCGGTAGCATACTACTGGATGTAAAGTGCTGTTATCTTTCAACGGGCTGAATGGAGATGATACTAGTGAACTTAACTATGTTCGATATTGACGATAACGTTAGCTAGCACTATTGTGTTGCCAGACTAGAACGGGAGCTAGCTAGTCTAGTCAGTTTTAACATAGTAAAACAAGGTTCACAAGCTAGCGAGCTAGTTTCGAGGCTAACTGGCCATCTAGCTAGCTAGTCGGCTTGCATGTGGGCAAAAATGTCCGAGACCTAGACTTAATTGTACCGTTTTAACACGCTGATTGACTAGTAAGCACTAAGCATGTGGAATACGAACTCCTAACTTGATATTAGCTAGTACTGTAGTAGCTACAGTAGCGCCTAGTTTGATCATTTAGCTGGCCGGTGTTGTTCCATGTTTCCTGACTCGTCCTGTGTCTGCCAATTCTGTCAACGACACCTGGGGTAAGAATGAATTTGAGACGCAATCTCATCCAAGACCATTTCCAGCTGACCACTTTCTAATTGATCATGTGTGTCTAAGCAAACAATTAAACATTGAAATAATCCGTCTGGTCAACATACCTGGGTGGGAAAATAGGAAACAGAATATTCGAGTACTGTCAGCAGTCAACTGAAGCTAACTTCTGATGTCGATGAGACTTCTTCCGTCTCTAGCTGCAGGGACCGATCAACGTCTCTTCTCGTTTGCATGGAATGTTTGACGATAAACAGATGGTTAACCTCCAGACTGCGACCGTATCTATGAAACTCAAACCGATTGGCCCCCACCGACCCCCTGCTACAGGACCGCCCCTAGAAGTGAAGGGGCCATGATCGCGATAGCGAACATCACATAGCCTGGGCCAGCCACAGGGGCGTAGCCAGGACATTATTTCTGGGGGGGCCAGCTCTGGCCAGTCTTTTATTTGGGGTGGCACTTGATTGTCAAAAACGACTATTTTAAAACTCACACACTGCATCACTCAGAGCAGCAGTTTTCTAAAGGTATCCAGTGGTTAGCTGCTAGTCTCCATTGAAGCGCTGTCAGAATGCAGGTACTTTGGTTTGTGTCTTGCGCTGTTGATGGGGGCGTGGCCCAACATGTTGCGAATATGGGTCTTGTAGCATGTGACAAATGCCAATATAAGACGACTTTATAAAAAAAAATACTAATGCATTTTTTCAGCTTTACACCGTTTCTGTCCAGGAAGGTTTAAAAAAGGTGAGGCAAGGTGGCCATTCTCTGACCAATGGTGGCCGTGGCCCCCCCTGGCCACCACGTGGCTACGCCCCTGGCCAGCCATTCCCGACCTTTTCCACTTTGCCCACTTGCATAGCTCAAATATTTTTGCGGCCGCACATCTCATCCGCACATTCATTAACGTTTATCACACATGTTTAACACCACGGGAGCCAAACAGTTCGCTTTCTAAAGGTATTTGAGCAAAGACAAAGTGTCCATCAGCACCACAGTAGGCTAAGCACACATTGTAAAGACAGGTAGTCTAACCTGCGTAACTACCACGGCCAGGCCATATCTAGAACTTCCGGTAAAGTTAGAAACGTGACTTTTAATAACTAGAACAGGTTGTGTTAACCTTTAGGTATTGCTCTCTAACATTTACATTTTACATTTAGTCATTTAGCAGACACTCTTATCCAGAGCGACTTAAAGTAAGTAGGCTACAGGGACATTCCCCCGAGGCAAATAAGGTGAAGTGCCTTGTCCAAGGACACAACGTAATTGTTTTTGCACGGCCGGGAATTGAACTGGCAACCTTCAGATTACCAGCCCGATTCCCTAACCGCTCAGCCACCTGACTCCCTAGTCTTATTAACTCTTCACTCTGATTCCGCAGCTTTTTTTTCATCAACCGATAACAGGTAGCCCTCACGATCTCTCCCGTTTCCAGATTTTTGTTAGAAACTGAGGACATGTTACGTTACATTATCCATAGGGAACAAATATGACAGACCAATTATTTATGTGAGTTAACATTATCGATTAGCAAGCAAGCTGACAGATCATTGAGTACATTAGCCTATAATGTAGCAAAAAAATGTTAGCTAGCTAGCCTAGCTAACGTTACTGCTGAAATCCTAGATAGCTAGAGCTAGCCTAGCTAGCTAGCTACGTTTACTGAGTGAATTAGATAAACCTTACATTCGTAATTGTTGATTTAGCACTAAAAGTAAAATTTGAACCCCTTTTCCCTCTTGCTTGAAGGGCAGTAACATAGAATCCTTTGTAGGCCTACATCGTTGATTGCCATTTTGGGAAGATGACCCAAACTCCTTGAAAAATTGCATTTTGTGTTTGAGAATTTGCATAACTGGAAGTTGTTGACCTGGATTATGCAATATGCGGAAATGATGTGTGCATGGATTGAAGTGTGCATATGCAAATTCAGGCGGAAATGTCAGTTGCTCTTTCAAAATGTCATTTTAAAATTAGTACGAATTTTTATAATCATTTACCAACAGTATATATATATAAATAGCCTATGTATTCATTTTTCATACTTTGGTTTTTATTGGTTTGTCGGCACACCTGAATTATCCTAGCGGACCACAGGTTGGGAACCGCTGGCCTAGGAGATATTCCCCCGGGTATGGAAGCAAATCAGTGACAATGTTTTGAATTGTAAAATGCATTTTAAAAAACACCGAATTAGTTGGTTTTGAATCCACGAAATGAAATTTCGGGATGAATAATTGAGATGAAAAACTTTGAGGGAAAAAACTTCGAAGCGAAAACATTTTAAATAAAATCCTGGATGCACAGATTTTCAGAGTTTATTATAATCATAACAATAAGGTGGATGCCTCTTTATTTTGACCATCAATTCAACCATAATAGTTATTTTTTTTATCACAGGCAATAGTTATAATAGTGCACTTTTTAAATTATGATACAGACATTTCTTTTTTTTTTTAAACACCTTATTCTACTGACCCTTAGGAATGGAGAATAGTTTACAATCTTAGCTAGAGTAAAGTTGATGAAGATGATGGTGGTAGTGTTGAGGATGATGGTGGTGGTGACATTGATGATAATGATGATGAAGGTGAGCAATCATAAAGTGAATACAGTGAAGCCACAGACGATGTCTCTTGCCCTGACAGCAGAGAGGTAGGGGCAGATAGGGGTGTCTCTTGCCCTGACAGCAGAGAGGTAGGGGCAGATAGGGGTGTCTCTTGCCCTGACAGCAGAGAGGTGGGGGCAGATAGGGGTGTCTCTTGCCCTGACAGCAGAGAGGTAGGGGCAGATTGGGGTGTAGGACTAAGCAATAAACAAGACAGGTAGAATTAGCGAGCGTGTGATGTTAGTGAGACAGTGTGTATAGGTAAGGGGGATGGTGGGGATGGGGGTTTCAAGATATGTAGTCTGTTTTGTTTTGGGTAATGTTGCATGGCCTTGTCTTCATTTCCCTTGCCATCCAGCCTGTTGATGCATGACCTTCTTGCTTTGGTCTACAGTGTGTCAACAGTACACAAAAACACACTGTTCTAGTGCATGTCATATGTACACACACAAACACACACGCACACACATAGTATCTTTCTAGTATGTGAAATATGTACACACATACATCCGTTGTCTATGTATAATTATGTCCCCGCATTCATACACCCGAGATCCACTGTGACTCTTTTCCATGTTCAGAAGAAGCACGAGAGAGGTTACTAAGAAACACTGGTAACCACGGCAGCTGTGCCGGGAGGAAAACAGACAGAAGTGTCTCGGAATGTCGTGTTCGAGCCATGACGGCGAAACAACATGACGATGCTCATGAGAAAGAACAAAAAGAGGAAGAATTATCGCTTGTAATAGTTCCTGATATATTTCTCTTGGTGTAAGATACATGCCTGTGAAATAAATAAATACAATACATTAACACATGTAAAGGATCTAATCACTTCAAACAAATGATGTCATATCCTGCTGGAGACATTCGGCTGCATCCATTGCATATTGAGCAGTATGGAAGACTGGTTATGATGAGTAACATCTGTATCTTATAATACTACAGTAGGACATGAACATCAGAAAACACTGCGTTGTCTTCCAGCATGGTGATATTTAGTGATGTGGGTGGTAAAGTAATCGGTTACTTGGCTCGTTGCTGAGGACCGGGAAAATACTCTTTCCCCTAGCTTCAAAGTCCAGGTTTAACAAGGAATAAGTCTGTGTCTGCTTGTTGAGTCCTGCATGATGGGAATGACAATGGATCTATGTTCAAGTTCTGAGTCACAGCATGAATCCTGGAGCTCAGAGAGAACCTGGTAGCCGTCTCTCTGTTAGCCGCGTGAGACTCACACACCAGCGGGAGACAGACTTGTTTGCTCGCTCACAATGTAATTTTTTTGTTTTGTTTTAGTTAGTTTTTTTAATATATATTTTAATATTTCTTTTTCAAATCAAAAAATACTTTGAATTTTCTTCAGAGCAAGCTTGTCCAACGCACAAACCTTGTATTGTCTCTGAGTTTCAAAAAGAAATTTAAAAACATGTTGCTTGTTTCTTTGCAGTTCCTATTCACGAAGCGTGAGCTCTACTCAACACCAAACGCTCTCTTCTTCATTTCAGCTGACAGCCTCAACACAGTTGAAAACTAATAAATAAATAAATAAATAATCTTAAGTAAAACAAAATAAAAAAATATTTTTTTCACATTCACTTAGTTAGCTTAACTGTTGTATTTCTTTACAGCGAGAGGCCGATGTGTAGCTAGGCTACGCTCGACCCGGGAGAGCTATCGCCTTTCTGAGCTGGATCTTTTGGTGTTTGTCGACTCATTCATTAGTGTCAGCAGGTTCAGACGTCCAGAGCTGATGTGGATGGTGATCGGCAATTTTTTTGTTTGTTTGTTCATTATATTCATTTTGTTTGTCCTCTTACACTCAATGGCTTAAAGGTAGTCTACTTACAGTGGGCTTGATCATGTTTCCTGTGGAAGGGGCACTGTGGGGCGGAATTGGGGGGTTAGAAATGGTTTTATTTCTAAAATCTACCCCAGGATTATAAGCCTGTTCTTAGTTTTGGTTTTAGATGCGATATTGCGAATGAAATGTCACCCAAGTCAACCAGAAACAACGTGGCCTGCTGTATCTTCATGACCTGCTAACGAGCTAGCATGCAGCTAAGCGTTCTGGAGCTCCTGAACTCGTCTGGGACTAAGACCCAACCTCTTGCAGTCACAGAAAAGATTCATATAAATTTTTTTGATTCCAGAGCAGGATCCCTACTGGATCTGGTGGGTCAACTTAGATGTCCGTTTGAGCGGATGTGTGAGTGGTGCGAAAGCAATTTCTATCATAATATTTGTTCCTTAAGGAGGACGTCGTGAGAAAAGCTTCTTCCTGGAAGCAGGACAGATCAGATCGCTCACAGCTGACAAGTTTGTGTTTTGGTTTTCGTCCCTGGTGATGTTTTCTGCTGTTTCCTGTTTTGTGGCCCTGCTCCCTGTCTGCTCCGCGGGCCGGGTCCTAGGGCTGGGACTGGGTCCTAGGGCTGGGACTGGGTCCTAGGGCTGGGACTGGGTCCCGTTGGAGGACAGAAGGCGTGTCCTCTCCTTCCCGGAGCCCCGGCGCTGGAGGACACCCCCGCTGCCTCCGATCCCCGCTCCGTCCGCTCGGTCGCCCCACTCACAGCGGTCGCCCCCACCCTCAGAGCGGCGGGAGTTCTGGCGGGTGGGGGTCCCGTGGGGACGGCCATTCTTCTCGTCTGGGAAGGGGTCAGAGGAGAGAGAGAGGCAGGGGGAGGTCAAGTGACCCTGTCGTAGATGACGGTGTGTGTAGGGGTGTGTGTGTGTGGGGGAGGGGCTCACCGGAGAGGGCCTGTGCCATGGGCTGATCGTGAGAGCTCAGAAGCTGGGCCTGGATCGTCTCAACCACTCGTTTAAACCTGCGACTAGGACCTGGACACACACACGCAGTCAAAAGCACCATACCAAATCTGCCCTACTTTCTCACCAAACAGCATCAATTCAATCCTCTGGGTATAACGTGTGTCTGTTTCCTCAGTACTGCCCTGGAGCCCCACTGACCTGATATGAGGGTGAAGGTCACGCTGTAGATACCCGACTCTCTCTTGCTCTCCCTCTCCCGCTCCCTCTCCCGCTCGCCCTCGGAGAAGGCGATGTCCACCTGGAACTTGACCGGCTTCTGGAAGACCGACGGGCCGCCCGAGGTCTTGTACTCTGCCCGGAAACTGGTCTGGGAGATGACACTGTGACTGAGGGAGGGGATCTGGGGGGCGGGAGGTAGAGAGAGACTCAGTCACGCCACCTGCTCTGGCTTAGTTCTAAGCCTAGGAACGGAGAGAGGAGGAGGGGAGAGAAGAGAGGTGGAGAGAAGAGAGGAGAGAGAGGAGAGAAGAGAGGAGGGGAGAGGAGAGAAGAGAGAGAGGAGAGGAGGAGGGAAGGGGAAGAGAGGAGGAGAGGCTCACTCACAGACAGGAAGGCGTGGACGATGTCAGCTTTGACGGAGCTCAGAGGTTTGTCTCTGATCATAACGAAGATCTGCTCCTCCTTCTCCAGGCTGATGAAGTTCCCGAACCACGACTTCTTAGCCAGCCTGAAGGAAGGCCCACAGTAACAGTGATTTGAAATGAACGAGCATGTATATAAGCGAGGGTGTGTTTGTGGAGGTGTGTGTATGTGGAGGTGTGTGTGTGTGATCATACTCAGGACTAGACTCCGGGGTCAGACTGGACATGTCTTCAGAAGTTGGAACTGTGGAGCAGAGACACAGACTCAGACCTCCAGGAGGGTTCAGCTGTCTACCTTAACCCGTGTCCCTGTACTCAACCTGTCTGGAACCAGGAAGGGCTCAATGAGAGCTCAAAGAGAAATCTCTTTATCGAGAGCATCCTGGCCATGACAGACAGCATCAACAATTATCAGTAGTTTAGTTAAAAAGAAAAAAACTGAAATTGTCCTTGTTGTGGATAGCATCCAGCATGTGTGTTTACACTGTAAGAGTCTAACCTGTTCTCCTTCACATCACAGTCAGAATCATCGCAACACAACTTCAACAGGAAACCCCCTGTAGACCGTTTTGTCATGACCTTTGACCTCTCACCCTGCAGTTTGCGCCGGTGGAACCTCGGCGACCCCAGCAGGTTGTTCTTGAAGGAGTTGAGGCGGGTCCTCCAGTGGGCAGAGCTACTGGCGGCCATGCCGCCCCCTCCTGGGCTGGAGGGCGGGGTGAGGGAGAGAGAGCCCACGCCCCCTCCCTCTGCCCGCGAGGAAGAGGAGGAGGAGGAGGAGGAGGGCGGGGTGGAGGAGGGGTGGTGGGGGTGGTGGACGGGGGTGCCCAGGGGCGTGGGCAGGGGGGAACCCTGCGGGGTGACCTGCGACACACAGTGACCAGAGTTGGAATAGAAGCTCTTAGTGACAGACTTGAGGACGGACGGAGAGGGGAAGAAAAACAGGCGAGGGATGGGGGAGAGGAGGGGCGAGGGGGAGGGGGAGCGGGAGGGGGAGTTGTGGAGGGGGAGGGACTTGATGGGCTGGAGGTGGGGGCGTTCGGAGGGGCCCTTGGTGGGCAGGGTCTGGGTTTTGGGGTTCTGGGGGTGCTTGAGCTTCTCCGCGGTGCGGGCGGGGCGGGGCGCCGTGGAACTCCCTTGTCTGGGCGTGTCCTTGGGGTGGGAGGTGGCGGAGGTGACGTCTGATTGGCTGAAGGTGAAGACAGGGCTCTGATAGGACTGGGGTTGGGGGGGTGGAGTTGGGGGAGGTGTGGAAAAGAAGAATAGAAAGAGAGGGGATGGAAAATGGAGAGAGAAGGATGGAGATGAGCGTCATGGGTGACTGGAGAGTGAAGCAGAGTGATTCCTGAAAGTGATCATGTGACAGGAAGTGATTCCTGAAAGTGATCATGTGACAGGAAGCGACTACAGTGCATCATTAACCTTGTCATTCACTACAACTAAATCATGCTCTTTCCTGTACCGTAAACTCATTTGATGGAACGTTGACAGTATTAAAAGAAACAGCAGAAGGCTTTGTTTCTGGTTGCGTTTCAGAATCCTGTTGCTCTTTCATGATTCCTTCCTGAGTGGTATCTAGCTCGGTTCTCTTTTGCTTATGTCTGATCTGGGCTGTTCCACAGTGTTGCAATAGTGAATGCTGGGGAGACCAGCAATGGAATCTTATGCAATGAGGTGAGAGGTGTCATGGAGTCAGAGCCAGGCTGACGAGTGGAGCTGGAGAGAAATGATCGATGCAGTGTAGAGCCAGGCTGACGAGTGGAGCTGGAGAAATGATCGATGCAGTGTACGAAATGTTCCGTTCTACGTTTGATTGGTTTGGAAGCCAGGTCCATGACAGAGAGTCGGACACACCCAGCTGACCTGGAGCCTGTGTGAGAGCAGGCTGAGGAGGGAGACAGGGGAGAGGAGCTGGCCTGAGGGCCCTTACCCTGGGGCTGGTGAGCGGGCTGGAGGACAGGCCGGTGGAGGCCCCGCTGACCGACCGAGACCTGGGACACACACACACACAGACACACACACACACAGACACACACACACACAGACACACACACACACAGACACACACACACACAGACACACACACACACAGACACACACACACAGCAGAGGAAACACGGACTATCAGAATGTGTTCGTTTTGTAAGTGTGTGTGTGTAGGTAAGTGTGTGTGTGTGTGAGAGTATGTTTCTGTTTGTGTGTGTACCTCTGGCTGTGTGCGGTGTCCAAGGCCCTGCGGGGCGGGGTGGGAGACCCCTGCTCTGTGACGCTCAGCACCTCCAGGCTCTTCCTCTCCGGCCGGCAGCGACCGTGACGCGTCAACATGGGGGAGTCCACACGCTTCCTAGGGGGGTCAGCTGTGGCCCGCACACACACACACACATCAGCAGGGTGAGGGGGCAGGGAGACGCCACCCCCCTTTAAACACAGTACTGTCCCCACTTCCTGAGACACATCTCACACATGCATACACACACACACATCCCCCCAAGACACACACATACCCCCCCCAGAAACCCACCTCACACACACACAGACAGACCCACACCCAGACACACAGACAGACCCACACCCAGACACACAGACAGACCCACACCCAGACACACAGACAGACCCACACCCAGACACACAGACAGACCCACACCCAGACACACAGACAGACCCACACCCAGACACACAGACAGACCCACACCCAGACACACAGACAGACAGGTCTGGTCTGGAGAGGAAGAGAGGGGCGGCTCACTCCTGCCCCCTGCTGACTGACCCACGTCATTACGTGGAGGCAGATCCTCGTCCTCGTAGCTGGGGTAACGCTCCTTCCTGTCCAGAAGCAGGTAGTAGATCATCTTCTCCTGGTTGTCCCTGAGGGGGGAGGGGGCGGAGGAAAGAAAACTAGACAATAAGGACATAACTGATGTCACATAAGGAAACTTGAAAAACCCTGATGAACATGAGCCCCCCCCCGGTACGTACTGGTCACTCTGCAGGTCTCTGGTCACCCCTCCCCTCCCCCCCCCCTGGTACGTACTGGTCACTGCAGGTCTCTGGTCCCGACCCCCACCCCCCCCCACCCCCCCGATACATACTGGTCACTCTGCAGGTCTCTGGTCCCCCCCCCCCCCGGTACGTACTGGTCACTCTGCAGGTCTCTGGTCAGCTTGCTGCGGTCCCTGAAGCAGCCCAGGGAGTGCATGCTGTCCAGCACGTCAGGGTCCAGCTCAGCCACGGACAGGACACGGCCCACACACACACGCCGGGGCGGAGGCTGCTCCAGACACGGCTCGTTACGGCCCCCCCTGGAGACACACACACACAGGGGAGGACACACACACACAGGGGAGGACACACACACACAGGGGAGGACACACACACACAGGGGAGGACAAACACACACAGGGGAGGACACACACACACAGGGGAGGACACACACACACAGGGAGGACACAAACACAGGTACACACAGACATAAAAAGTATATTCATTAACAACAAAACACACAAGTATCCCTTTCTCTATACAGTCTATGGGAGGTTTAAATCCACCGTCATTTACATCTGAGAGTCAGACCAAACTAATGAATACTCACTGATACCAGGTGTGCTTCTGAATGGCCTCTAGCTGTAAGAGGCAGAAAGATCGATTAGTACTGTCTGCGCAGGGCAGATGGTGCAGCCTGGAGTGCAAACACTCCTCCCAGGGCTGGCTTCCCAGCAGGGGCACACACACACACAGATCACATGGCAGGGTGTGAGATGCGAAAATATGTTTACCATTTATGTTGTCTTTCTGTTTGTGTATGGTTTACAATACAGCATTATATGACTAGATACATATTATATGTTGTTTGTATACTATATACTTAAACACAAACAAGTGACCCAGTATCAAGTAAGTCCATGCATCTGGTCCTGGTTCTGGACTGGTTCTGTTCTGGGTCTGATCTGGGTCTGATTCTGGTTCTGTATTGGATCTGGTCTGGGTCTGGTTCTGGCTGGTCTGTGTCTGGGTCTGGTCTGTACTGGTTCTGGTTCTTGTCTGGGTCTGTACTGGTTCTGGTCTGGGTCTGGGTCTGTACTGGTTCTGGTCTGTTTCAGGTCTGTGTCTGGTCTGTGTCTGTGTCTGGTCTGTGTCTGGTCTGGGTCTGGTTGTGGTCCACCCCTGGTTGTGGTCCATACCGTGAGTCTCTTGTCCGGGCAGACCTCAATCATGCCCCTGAGCAGCGCCTGGCAGTCGGGGGGGATGAAGTGGGGCATGTGGAACACCCCACTCTTCACCTTCTCCAGCAGCTGCCGCAGGTTGTCATGGTCAAACGGCAGCGCCCCCTACAGAGAGGGGAGGAGGGAGGGAGAGAGAGGGAGCAAGAGAGAGAGGGGGGGAGAGAGAGAGAGGGATGTCAAAAGTTGTATTTGATTCC
>NC_085029.1:17485189-17527689 GCF_963692335.1 Osmerus eperlanus
GGTGGGGTAACCACCCTTAAAGATGGGGTAACTCTGACTCACCACTTGTTGGCGTTGTCCATGATGACCTGGCAGGGAGCAGGAACGACTAGCTCGGAGTCTGGCATGCTGCTGGCTGCTGGCTGCTGGAGCTCTGCTGAGGTACTGGAGACTGGAGCTGCTAGAGCTGTCAGGTGGGAGATCAGCGAGAGACGGGGGGAGAGAGAGAGAGGGGGGAGGGGAGAGAGGAGGAGGATGATAGGAAGGCAAAGGGTATTGGGGTAAGAATGGGGTGAGAGAGAGAGAGCGAGAGAGAGACAGAGAGAGGGAGAGAGAGGGAGAGAGAGGGAGAGAGAGAGAGAGAGAGAGAGAGAGAGAGAGAGAGAGAGAGAGAGAGAGAGAGAGAGAGAGAGAGAGAGAGAGAGAGAGAGAGAGAGAGAGAGAGAGAGAGAGGAGAGAGAGAGAGAGAGAGAGAGAGAGAGAGAGAGAGAGAGAGAGAGAGAGAGAGACTAGGCAGGACAGAGAGGAGAGAAGGATAATGAATGTTTCAGTGCAGAGTGGCCAGCCAGCTAGAGTCGGTGTCAGCTGTAGAGAGGTCAGGCTGCAGCCAGGAGACACGACACCAAAGCTGGGACAGACCCAGAGGGACAGAGCTTCCAGAAGGACAGAGCTACCAGAAGACAGAGCTACCAGAGGGACAGAGCTACCAGAAGGACAGAGAGCTACCAGAGGGACAGAGCTACCAGAAGGACAGAGCTACCAGAGGGACAGAGCTACCAGAGAGACAGAGCTACCAGAGAGACAGAGCTACCAGAGGGACAGAGCTAATAAAGGGACAGAGCTACCAGAGGGACAGAGCTACCAGAGGGGTTTTCATCCCTGATGTCAGAGACTGAACTGCAGTTTGAATTCAGAGGAAAAATGGGTTCCTATCTCTGCTAACAACAACAAACTGCTGAAAGTGGAGGAGAGAGAGCGATTGAAAGTAAGTAAGTAAGAAGGAACGCGGGAGAACAGGTGAAAGAGCGAAGGAGAAAGAAGTGTGAAAAAAAAGTTTTTCGTAAAAGGTTTCTAAAGGTTGGAAAATGTTTTTCGAAAAATATTTTCAAAAAATGTATTTGAAAGTTTGAGAAACTTTTTGGGGAAAACATTTCTACATCAAAAAACGTAATTAAATGGTTGAATTTTTTTGTTGTTGGAAAAAGTGGGCCTACATCCGAAAATCAAGGTCCAGAAGAACACAGTTCTGACAGTTACAGTGGGTACAGACAATAAACCGTAATTTCATCAACCGTAAAGACATCATCTCAGGTATGCTTCAGGTTTGCTATCAGCTTTGGCAGGTCAACATACCACTCTCTTGTTTATAAGGAAGACCGCACACTACGTCTAGTATCCATTCTTAACCCTCTCCCTTATTTCAAACATGAGACATTGATATTTCAAACATGCTTTAGTAAAAAGCCACAGGTCTGAAACTGTTATAGTGGTAGTATCGTCTGAACAAAGTGTCGCTAAAACCTTGGATTTATTGTGACAGATTATGGAACAGCGATGCTGTCACGGACCGGTAAATCAAAGCTCCAAGGATGAAAGCGGACAGTAACCGACTATCGCCACTAGAGGGCGTGTGTGCTCATTATGACTTATTTACTCAACCACAGTAGCCAATGAGCAAACAGCACAATTCCGTCACGACCTGTGCTGTACACATTGTGTTCGTCGTATAAAGTGAACTAGTAACCGAAACAGTACATATTAAAAGACATGTAAACGAATTTGTTAGTTAATGGTTAAATGGAACTGGTTTGATACACTGTTCTCAATTTTATTCAAACTGAGAGTCGTTCTAGTCGTTAGCCTAATTGAAATGTGTTTAATGCTCTTCTAGTTCCACCACTTATTTGGCACTTATTTGCTTTTCACAATGTATGCTTCATGTTTTGGCTATCCACAAGGTGTTTGGGACTATCTCGTTGTTTATGATCATTGATGCAGTTTTTGTAAAGTTCTCTCTTGTAAGTCGCTTTGGATAAAAGCGTCCGCTAAATGACTAAATGTAAAAATGTAAATGTCTTTATCGCGCTCGCTGCGTTACAAATATGCTTGAAGCAAAATAAATATACACATAAATGAAAGTTAAACAGAATAGAGAGAAAACACAATCCCAGCACAGAGGTTTTAAGCATACTGGTCATGAAGTATCTAGAACATCACGTTTTGAGACATTTAAAAGGGAATGTGGCAATTGAGCTGTGTCATGCCCAAGTGATAGTCATAATAGACCCCAAACTGTAGATTTGGTTCAAATCAGGCTTCCTAAAAACATGCCTGACTCATGGCGGGTGGAGCGCCATCTGTCGGTCATATATCAGAATGCGTGAAAGCAAAAGAAAGAAAAACATTTTGTGTCAAATATCCATTATGATGAGGAATCTGTGTCTGATTCACAAATGAACAATTATGCTAAATGATGACCACCAACCAGGAGTTATTAAATTAATTATATTATGCAAAATGGCGCCCTCGCCGAAAGAAAACAGTTTTCAAATTCATTTAAATATGAGAAATTATTATATTTGACCAAGGATAAAGCAATAGCCTATATGTGGGGGTTTATGTATTTTATTAATTCACGTATCCTTCATCAAAATTTCCCATCGAATGTGAGCATGTAAAATATCTACGTGTTACGTTCGTTTTTGTTATTAAAATATGTTTTCTTCCACAATGTATTTCTTGTATTTTACAGTGAAAACAGAAAGTATTACTGGCGTTACCACAGCGCTGTCTGTCGCCAAGCTATTGAGGGTCGGTGAATGGAGGTCAGCACAGACAGATTGCGCGTGTGTTTGAACGATGTAAGTGAGGGGAGAGGGAGTACAGAGAGCGAGCAAGCCGCCTTCAAAAATGGCGTCTTCAGAGGAAAATGACTAAAAATATAAAAACGAGGCCTACTCTCTTTTGACCGTCTTTGTTGATTTTGATCACGGTTAACGTTTACTTAGATCGCAGTATATCGTCGTTGAAATTCATTTTCTAATGCTAAAAGAGCTGGAACGAGGGAAGCAAGCTTTAAAAATAGCAACCCAGTTTTATTTTGATGCGTCGACAGGGCTAGCTAGCATCTGCTAGCCCAGAACAATTTTGGGGTGGGAAGGCTTTTGCATGGCAGAAAAATCACGATTTTTGGTTTTGGAGATTACTCTTGTTTCAACGCCAAGATTATTTGCAACAAACGCATCCTATCGAAACCAATCTTTCCGATCGTGGTAATTGCTCCGTAGCAAAAGTAAAGAAAGGGGAGGAGAGAGAGGCGGCAGGGACGGACGCGTTTGATCAGATGTTTATTATCAATTTATCGATCACCGGTAAAAACGTTATCATGTTCGTGCATGGTTTCGTGAGGAATTTACATTTGTGGAAATGATAATTGGAGGAATTCTAGTCAAGGAGAAAGAGTAATTTTGGAGGTGTTTGGAGTACACCCCTATACCCCCCTCTTTCTCATCCAGCTTTCTCCTCCTCCATTTCTCTTTCAACATGCTGTTTTCCACTCTCGGGGACTTGCTTATGAAACGGGGAAAATAGTCTTAAATCTATAACGGGGAAGACGGATTCCCCGACAGTCTGTTACAAATCCGGCTCCTCGTCGCTTTGGTCATTGTCACACATATCTCATCAATGGATAGAAATTACCCGGGAACAGGGTTCGGTGATTTGGGTGCAGGAGCAGGATGGAGTTACGAGCGATCGGCTAAAGCAAGGTAAGCAAGCATCCTATTCAACATGCTCAGTCTAATATATGTATTTCTGTTCAATTCTATAGTATGATCTATATGCGCATATGTTACCGTAAGATAATTTGGACAGCTATTCTTCCTAATGCCAGCGTCGCGTTGTCACCCAGATTAGTGGATGGTAGTATTATTATGAACACTGATCAAGTGGTGTGCGTGTCGTGGGGGTGGGCGGGGTGGGGGATAGTCTCTTGAAAATGCATGGAATTCGATTGACAGTCTCAATGCGCGGTTTTATGTAGGAAGGGAGTGAGCCGGAGAGGGAGGAGAGAGGGGGAGGGGAACATGAATGTGGTCCATTTAGGGGAGTTATCATTAGGGTCCCTCATACTGCCTTTGTCATTTCGACTGGCCTTTTTCCAATACAGGTAGATTAACAGGTTGATTGGGTGAAATATATTTTAATGTCCCAACATGTTAACGCAGCTTTGGCCATGACAGCACGATTGGGTAAAAATCCAATTAAACCCGGTTTATTTAGTTACAAAGTAACAGCCTTATATGGGTAATAGGTCTGCTGTTTAAATGTTACATTGTGGAACGACCAGGGCCGGATGCTATCGCGATGTCTGCCTGCAAGACCATTCATTCATCAACAAATGCACTGGCTACCATGACATAACCTATTTTGCATGATTAAAATGCTTTGCATCTGCATTTTCCCGAATGCACATTTTTCATTATCATCATTATGCCAAACTAGCTAGAAGGAAAAAAATACAACTTGAATCATTTCATGAGTTGACTCATGAATACAGAAATTCAGTCTGGAAGCTAATACCTAGCACTAGCGAGCTAGTTAACCACTACATGGTTTAAACCAATAATGGCCCTGCACCTGTACCAATGTCCGCAGGAAATTAGGATGGTATAAACCCATGTGTATTAGCGTTGATTTTTTTTTAACTAAAAAACCCACAAAAGCTTCATACCGTGGCTGTGCGTAGACGCAAGCCAAGGCCTTTGATTGTTCATGCTACACCGTACGCTAGTAGTTAGCTGTCTTGTTTCTAGCTAAGTAACGAGTCGTATTGACTGGGCTTTCCATATGAGCTAACAAGCTATCTTACCAATATTCAAAATAAAAAATGGTTGTTCTAGTGATTGCTTATTGATTAGATACATATTTAGTCATATGCGACTGCGCGATAGCGTATAAAAGCATTCTGCGTCTTTGCAAGGCCTTGCTAGTTAGCATGGTTAGCTATCTCTAGCAATGCTCAACAGTACAGTACTGGTGCCTGCAACCCGGAGCTAGTCTGAGCAATTCACCTCCCTTGCCAGTTGAAATGTACAAGTTGTACCCGAGAAGCCAATACATTTTTCCTTGGGTCAAACGAAGCCAAATAAATCCAACACATATCTCACAATTGTTTCATGAATCAATGGTGCAATCATTCTGAAAGTCCCGAATTTTCCAACAAACCCATGTTCAAATTTGTAATAATCTAGAAGCGTTAAGTTTAATTAAATTGCCCACGCAATCATAATGATCCCAGTGGAGGATTTAATAGAGACATGTCTGTTCTGGGTGTATCAGGCAGAGTGGCAATTAGACGTTGATACTGGTTGAGTGGATTTGATCCTTAATTATAATGAAACAATGAGTTGAAATCTGAACAATAACGGTACTTCATGTTACCAACTGTGTCCACAGTTGCATTTTTAGGAGCTTGTCAGTATTCAGTAAAACACGAAGTCAGGTTAGTTTCAAGACATCCATGTCACCCAAAATAAGCCCAATAATTTGCATCTTTTAATGTCTACGCCAGGCCTTCTTCAAGGAGTCACAGTTTTTTGGAGGAAAAACAATTATGCAAATCGTTAAGTGAAATGAATTAATCAATGATTAATTTCCCTCCATTTGTCTCCAGTCTGGTGTATGGGAGTTCCAGATCCTCACATCCAGACTCCGAACTCCTCCATCGCCAAGCCTACGGCACACCACACCCTCTGCAGGGCTATGCCACCAATCACCACCCTGGGAGCTCTGGCCAGGGCGGGGCTTGGGGAGCAGCTGGACGGAGTTTGGGTGAGAGAAATGTCACTCACATTATGCAGGTGCCACTACCTGCCCCTGTGATAGGCTGTCAGGATGAAGGATGACCGAGGTTGTTGCCACTGTCAACATGCATCATATTTTATAGTTGTTTTTCCAACCTGTGCTGGGATTCCGTTCAGTGTTTGGAAACCTGCATTTTCTTCTAATACCATTGGCCTATTTTTCTTTCTATACTAGGAACATCTCTCTCTCTCTCTCTCTCTCTCTCTCTCTCTCTCTCTCTCTCTCTCTCTCTCTCTCTCTCTCTCTCTCTCTCTCAAGGTGTATGTGTAGGAGTGCATCATACTCTGTCCTCTGATGCCCAGTTCTAGTCTCATCAAAGTGTGATGATTCAGCTCGAGCTACAAATCCCAAATCCTCTTCCACCTAAATCATAAAAGTGAGAATGTCGGGACCATAACCTAAGCCCCCGTCAGAGCGACGAGGAGGAGTAGGTAGTTGAGATCAGCTTTAAAGCTTTTGACTGCAGATCAAGAGCAGATTCAAATCCTTCCCATGTACGTCCCTTTGGATCAAAGCGTCAAAGAGCACATTTATTACTCTTATCGGGAATGCGTTCTAAATCCCCTGTTGTGTTTGACTCACAGGTCTATCTGGGCTGTTTGACACCGGGCTGCATCATGCCAGCCCCTCCGGTCCGGACGCCTCGGTTATGAACCTGATCTCTGCTCTGGAGTCCCGTGGACCCCAGCCCCCCCCCTCCGCCTCCTCCCTGCTCTCCCAGTTCCGCACGCCATCCTGGCAGACAGGTGGGGTTGGTGCAGATCTACGTTAGAACGTGTTGACATTTAAACAGGGACATAAGTCAATATGACATTTGCTGTTCTTGCGTGCGTGCGTGTGTGTGAGTGCGTGTGTGTGTGTGTGCGTGTGTCGGGGATCCATTTCTGTTGGTTGCAGATGTAGACGTAGACAGCTGTGTGGCTTATTCTTAGTTATTGTATTATTATTATTAGTATTATTATTATTATTATTATTATCCTTTAGTTAGTTGGTCTTCTGGTTGTCTTTTGTGTGCTCTGAAACGCACTGATTACCAGGGAGGAAAATCAGCACAGTTATTGTCATGTTTGTCAGTTCCTCTGTTGAGTTTGACAGATTGCATCGATTTTTAATTGATTATTGTCTTATCTCTCTTCCCCCCCTGCTCTTTCTATTCCCTCTCTTTCTCTCTGACCCCCTCTCTCCTCCTCTCTCTGCCCCCCTCTTCTCCTCTCTGCCTCCTCTCTCTGCCACTCTCTCCCTCTCTCTTCCCACTCCTCTCTCCCTCTCACCTCTCACTCCTCCTCCTTAGCGATGCATACTCCGGCTCCAGCAGAGCTCTTCATCTCCGGGGCGCTTCCTGGATCCGGCTCTTTCCCCTCCTCCTCTGCCCTCTCGGCCTATCAGCACCCAGCTTCCTTCTCCAGCCGCTCCTTCCCCTCGGTGACCCCTTCCCTCTCCCTCCAAGACACGCCCACCTTCAGCCCTACCTCCAACGGCCTCCTGTCCCCCCACGACCCCCTGCTCCACATCAAGCCCCCCTCCCAGGCCAGCCTGGGGTTCGACCGGCTGCTGTCCTCCCAGGGCCCCGCCGGAGCCTACCGGGGCGGCCAGGACCCCACCGGAGCCTCGTCTACCCAGGCGTCCTCCGCCCGCCACCTCCAGTCGCACCAGTTCAACCTGCTCTCGTCTCAGCTGCAGGACCAGTCCTCCCAGTTGTACAACGCATCAGTGTTCTCCTCAGCCCAGGCCCAAGCGCAGGCCCAGGCCCAAGCACAGGCACAGGCCCAGGCACAGGCCCAGGCGCAGGCTCAGTCCAACTCAGCCCAGGAGCGAGCGGTTCCTCGACAGGACAGCGTTATCAAGCACTACCAGCGGCCCACGCCGTCCCAGTCCCAGCTCTCCTCGTCTGCAGCCCACTCCCTGCAGCACTACCTGAGCTGCGCCGGGGCCAGCTACCAGCAGCTGTCCCAGCACCGGCACGCCGGCCTGGCCTGCAGCCCACTGGGAGAACAGAGCCCTTCCTCCGACCACAAGGCCTCCTCTCGCACCGAGCAGTACCGCCCCATCATCCAGCCCCCCTACTCCTCCTCCTCCTCCGGTGGGACGGGGAAAGCCTCCAAGAGTAGCTCCAGCAGCGGGTACTCCTCGACCAACTCTGCCTCGTCCTCCCGGACCCCCCACACCCCCCCCTCAGCCTCCTCCACCTCCTCCACATCCTCTTCCTCCTCGTCCGCATCGGGGGCCCATCCCTCCAACTCTATCTCCAGCTCCACCTCGGCCCCCTCCAGACAGCAGCCTGCGCCCCAGCCCGCGCCCCCTCCCCCGGCCCCCCAGCAGCAGCAACAACCCCCCCCTGCCTCGTCCACCTCCGCCCCACAGCCCCTCCCCAAGTCTTGCCTCTCTGGCTACGGGTCCCCAGTGGCTCCCGTCAAGACCCCCTCCGCAGCCCTCACCGGCCAGACCCCTCCCCAGCAGCAAGCCCAGTCCTACTCCCCCAACCAGCCTCCCACGTCCCACCTTCCTCAGTCCTATGGGGGCTTCAGCTCCCCTCAAGCCCAGGATCTGAGCTCTGGGACTGGGGGGAAAGGCTACGGAGGTCTGGGGGGACGAAGCCAGTCGTACTCGTCCGACGTTTACGCCTCTGACTCCGCCTACGGCTCCCTCCCGTCCTCGCTGGGCGGGGCGGGTAGCCCGTCGCTAGGATACGGCGCCCCGGGCCACTCCCCCGCCCTTTTAAGGTCAGGGGGATCGTCTGGGGGCGGGGCATCCGGAGGCGGAAGTGGTAATGCAGGAAGTGGGAACTCCGGTTCAGGAGGAGGAGGAGCCGGGGGTAGTATGGCCAATGAGCGAGGAGGAGGAGGAGGAGGAGGAAGTGGAGGAGGATCGTACCACATCCCAGACTCCAGCCCCTCTCCCTCCGGTAACTCTGGGACCATCCGTCCAGGGTTGCACTCCCCGGCCCCCTCCTGCTCCACCCAGTCCCCGGGCGGGGGGGCCTCCAACAAATACATCTCCTCTGTCCTGTCCCCCACCTTCATGGCCTCCCCCCAGGGGTACCCCGACTCTAGGGCCCCCCGCTCCCAGTCCCAGTCCTACCACCCCTCCTCCTCCAAGGCCAAGTCCGAGGCCGCCATGCTGGGGGTGGGCTCCCAGCGGTCCCAGGAGGAAGTGGACGATGAAGACGACTTCCTGATCCAGCACCTCCTCCAGGCCCAGGCGAGCCCCACCCCCCAGGCCCCGCCCTCCCACCACCACTCCCAGCAACCCCAGCAGTCGTCCCAGCAACAGGGGGCGCCACAGGCCCAATCCGTCCCCTCCGCCAGCGACCCGGGCAAGGGGCTGTCGTACGAGATGAGCAAGAGCTCCGAGGAGAGGTACCACCTGCAGAGCGTGATCCGCACCCACAGCGCCACCTCTAGCGCCGGGGCCGGTACTGCAGGCTTGGACAACCAGTTGGAGATGTCGCTGAAAAAGCAACAACAACACCAACAACATCAACAACAACAACAACAGCATCAACAACAACAACAGCAGCAGCAGCAGCAACAACATCAGCAGCAGCAACAACAGAGGAACGACCGGAACAGCAGGAACAGTGGAGGGAGGGGCGGATCCGAGCAGGGTCACCTCCATCACCACGACAACCTGGGTTCGGTGGTGCACTACGGGCGGGGAGACATATACTCCCAGCATGCACTGCAGCATGTGTCATCACACGGCCACCTGCAGTCCCACGGCCAGATGGAGCTGCAGAAGAAGGAGCGCCCGGAGCTGGCTTACCCACGGAAGACCCCTGAGGCCGGGCAGCAGCAGCACTCCCAGTCCCAGGCTTCGGCCTCCATGATGGACTCTCCTACCGACCAGTCCCGCCAGCCCCCGCACCTGCTCCAGTCCGTGCTGTCTCACACCACCCGCAACAAGATGGAGGGACACCAACAGCAGCACCCTGTGAGCCAGCAAGGCATGATGGAGGGAGCCGGAGGGAGGATGAGCAGCTCTGGCAAACACGGGGCCCAGCCTCAGAGCCAGGCGTCCCAGCCTCAGAGCCAGGCGTCCCAGCTGCAGCTGCAACTCCAGTCCCAGGCTCTGGAGGCCGCCGCGGCCCACTACAGCCACGGGCAGCAGGACCAGGGCCAGGCCAAGCAGGGCTCGGTGGTGTCGTCCCTGGACATGCTGGAGCGCTCCCTGTCTCAGACCTCTAGCACTGACGGAGGAGTGGAGGAGAGGAGAGGGGGAGGAGGAGGTGGGGGAGGAAGAGGGAGAGGCGGTGGAGGTGGAGAACGTCACAGACAGCAGCAACAGGAGCAGAGACACCCCTCTCATCACCACCCCCAGCAACACTCCGCCTCGGAGCTCCACTCCTTCCTGTCCGAGCCCGACATGGGCCTCGCCACGCCTTCGCACATGCACCACCTCTCCCAGCACCACCCACAACAGCAGCAGCAACAACAACAGCACCCCAACTCCCACCACCAACAATCCCACTCCCACCACTCGCACGGCCACCACATGGGGCCCCCCTCCGGCTCCTCGCACGCCCAGCAGCAGAACGAGGCCCACTCCTCCCAGCAAGGCCCCATGGACCAACAGCAGGGGGGGGACCAGCACCAGTTCAGCCCCGGGGAGAAGAGCGGCCCTGGCCAGCAGAGTAACCGCTTCGTCCCCCTGACTTCCATCTGCTTCCCGGACTCTCTCCTCCAGGACGAGGACCGGTCCTTTTTCCCCGGGATGGAGGACATGTTCTGCTCCGACGACTACAAGTCCAGCTGTGCGGGGGGGGCCGGGCCGGGCCAGGAGGAGATGAGCGAGGGCCAGGGAGTACAGGAGGGCCTGGAGGGGATGAAGGGAGCGCAGGGCGGAGGAGGAGGAGCTGGAGGAGGATATGACCTGATGGGGCATCACGGAGGTGATCAAGGGTACGGGCAGTACTGCCATGGCATGTCTGAACCTGGGAACAACCCCATGCACCTGGACCTGGACTCCCTGAAGAGCCACGAGCTGCCCTCCACCGTCAACACCGAGCAGCTGGGTCTGATCCAGTCCCAGGGCCCCGGGATGGGCATGGGCGGGACTGGGCCCAACAGCGCCGGAGGGAAGCTCTCGTCCGGCCCCGGAGGCGGCGGAGGGACAGGATCCGGAGGACTCACCTCCCCCATCTTCTGCTCCTCCCGGCCCAAGAAGCTTCTCAAGTCCAGCTCGTTCCACCTGCTGAAGGAGCGGCGAGACCCCAACACCCTGCCCAAGAAGAGCTACGCTCAGGAGTACGAGTTCGAGGATGACGAGGACAAGGCCGACCAGCCGGCCGATATCCGACTCAACAGCCGCCGCCTCCCAGACCTGCTGCCCGACCTTGTGTCCAGCTGCAGGAAGCCGGGGGGAGGGGGAGCCCTCAGTCCCCTGATGGGAGACTTAGACTTCTACCACTCGTCCGGTTACCAGTCTCTGGGCCCCCCACCCCTCCTGCCCCAGGACGGGCCTAGAAAGAGGGGCAGGAAGCCCACCAAGCCCAAGAGAGAGGGGCCCCCGAGACCCCGGGGCCGGCCTCGCATCCGACCCATGCCGGAGCCTCACACGGCCAACCGGATGATGGGAGAGATGGGGGGAGGAGGGGGAGCAGGAGGGGCAGTGGTGGGGGTGGGGGTAGCAGGGGCGGGCGCGGGAGGGTTTGGTGGCGTGGACGGGCGGAGGGGGAGGGGCAGGGGAGGCAGGGGGAGAGGGGGGAGGAGAGAAGATATGTTTATGGAGATGGGAGGGAAGGAGCAAGACCCACTCCATCACCTCAATCAACAACAACATCAACATCAGCTCCACCAAGGCCAGCAGCAGCATGACCCTATACCACCTCTGAAGGTAAGCTTCGCTTGGGATTCTGGGATAGGCTGGACCAGCCCATACAGAGATAATTGACAGAGATGTGCATCATGTTATGTACACACAGTGTATATAATTCATGATGTGATATATTTGATACTTAGTATATCCCCAGTGTAGTGTTGACAGCAGCAGCATGGCTACAGTCATGTAAAGAGCAGTGTCACCAGAGAGTTGCTGCGAGTGACCCTGTCCCGTGTGTCTGTCCCAGATCAAGCTCCCGGTCGGCACCCTGTCCGGGACTGACGCCCTTCTGAGGTCTGACTCCCTCTCCGGGACCGACCCCGCACTGTCGGACGGCTCTGTGGGCTCGGCCCCCTCTCTGGGCCTCAGCCCCGGGGCCCCCTGCGGAGGGGCCCCCTGTGGAGGGGATGCCCCTGCCAGGAACCAGGACAAGAACAAGCAGAAAAACCAGATGATGAACGACGGAGCGGACGGGGAGGCGATGGATGGAAGGGTGAGAGGGAGGGAGGGTGAGAGGGAGGGAGGGAGGGTGAGAGGGAGGGTGAGAGGGAGGGAGGGAGGGTGAGAGGGAGGGAGGGTGAGAGAGAGGGGGGGAGGGTTGTTGATCTTGTCATGGACATTTTCAATGTCACTTTATTCCCATCACAGACAAACATGGATACATGTTCACTTTATTTAAACCTTCCCTCTGTTTTTCCCTCCCTCCCTCCCTCCCTCCCTCCCTCCCTCCCAGGGGGATGAGAAGGACTCAGAGAGCCGGGGTGCGTTCATGGCCTCCTTCCTGGACTTCCTCAAGTCAGGCAAGAGGCCTCCTGGACTGGACATGCCCCCCGGAATGGAGCCTGGCAACGGCCAATCCTCACCCTGCAAACCCGGGGGGCTCCGCCCCCTGTCTCCAGCCCCGCCTCCGCCCCCGCCGCCGTTTGGCGATGGCGAGGGAAACGGGGGCCTGGCCCTGGGGGGCTGCCCCAGCCCCTGCAAGCGCCTTGACGACGAGCTGAAGAGGAACCTGGAGACCCTGCCCTCCTTCTCATCAGACGAGGAGGACTCTGTGGGAAAGAACCAGGACCTCCAGAAGAGCATCTCCTCCGCCATCTCTGCCCTCTACGACACCCCTCAGATTCCCTCCACCCTGCCGCCCCCTCCCCCGCCACCCCTGGCCCCCCAGCAGCTAGCCCCCAGCCTGCCCACCCTGCCCCCGGCCCCCCAGCAGCAAGAGCCACTGACCCCCACCCTGCAGCCCCCCACTCTCAGCCCCCAGCCCCCCTCACACACGCCCCACACCCAGCCCCCCTCTGCCGAGCCGGCCGTGCTGCAGAGAGAAGACAGGAGGCAGGAGGAGGAGGAGGAGGAGGAAGAGGAAGAGGAGAGGCAGATGGGAGGCAGGGAGGAGGATGAAGATGAAGGGAAGGAGATGGAGGAAGAGGAGCCAGACATGGAGACGCTCGGAGTTCCCCAGCTGGAAGGTACGGCCCAGAGACCGTGTTTCAGATCTGCTCCACATAGCGTTAATGTTACAACCCACTTTATGGTTCCATTTATTGTAGCATTTTCGCTTAGTTTATTACTTTAAAAAAAAGAAATCCAGTGTTCTGAAATTTTTATTACATTACATGAAATAACATTTATATTTCATACATTTTGGTGATGCTTTCATCCAAAGCAAAGTATAAATGGTTATGTTTCCTAATGCTTCTTCAAAAAGACTAGTTAACAGATTTTGTTTTATATTTCTTTTTTTTCCAGCGTCCCACCCAGAGCCCCCCTTGTCTCCCTCCTCCCCCGCCCCGTCCTCCTCCCCCCCAGCACCCCCCTCCCCCGCCCCATCCTCCTCCCCCTCCCACTCCCCCCTCCCCCCCCTCTCCCTCGCCTCGCCTCTCCCACCTCAAGAGGAACCACAACAGGAGCAGAAGTCTCCATCCCCCAGCCCCCTCCCCCCTTCCATCCCCTCTCCTCCACCTCCCGCCACCCTCCCACCATCCTCCTCCACTCCTCCCCCTCCACCCTCCCCCCCTCGTGCCCTCACTCCCCCGGCCCGGGAGTCCCCTCAGCCCTCCCCGGAGCCCCCCGCCTCCCCCGAGGAGCCCCCGCCCTCTCAGGTGACCTCCCTGCACCTGGCCAAGAAGCAGGAGGACGCGGCCATCGTGGGTGAAAGTGAGGAGGACGAGAGCGAGAGTGGCGGGGAGGGCATTTTCCGCGAGAGAGACGAGTTTGTCGTTCGCGTGGAGGACATCCGGACTCTGAAGGTGCGTGTGTGTCTTGTGTGTCTTTGGAAATACCAAAAATGTACGTCACTTGCCAAATCTTCCGGCATTCCTCCACAGTGTAGCACCATATGCTCTAGCAGAGTCAGTGAACCACTAAACTGTCTAAAGGGATTTTTTATTCTCTTCTCCCTCCTCTCCTCTCTCTTTCCTCTCTCCCTCTCCCTCCTCCCCTCATCTGGGTCCAGATGGCGCTGCAGACCGGTCGAGAGCCCCCCCCCATCTGGAGGGTCCAGAAGGCTCTGCTGCAGAAGTTCAGCCCAGAGATCAAGGACGGCCAGAGGCAGTTCTGTGCCACCAGCAACGTGAGTCTGTCTGTCTACACGTCTGCCTGTCTACACGTCTGTCTGTCTAGACGTCTCTGTCTAGACGTCTGTCTGTCTGTCTAGACGTCTGTCTGTCTGTCTAGACGTCTGTCTGTCTGTCTGTCTAGACGTCTCTGTCTAGACGTCTGTCTGTCTGTCTGTCTAGACGTCTGTCTGTTGGTCAGAGACAGTTAACAGTTTCTCCATTATCCAAAATCTCATTCAGTCTGATTTGACAGAGAGCTTGAACTTGAAACTGTCAGCGATTCTAGATATCATGTCTGTCTGAAATGAATGTCGGTATGAAAGTGTGTCAACATGGCTGTTCTTCCTTCCTCAGTATCTGGGCTACTTCGGAGATGCTAAGCGGCGGTACCAGCGTCTCTACGTGAAGTTCCTGGAGAACGTCAACAAAAAGGACTATGTGAGAGTGTGCTCACGAAGACCCTGGCATCGCGTCGCCCCGACCCTGAGGTACCCACCTGTCACCTGTACTACCTCTCTCACCTGTTCAACCTTAGGGTTAGAGCTTGCAAGCCCAGCTGCCTCTCTAAACATCTTTCCCCTCTTCCTCCAGAAGACAAGCTCCCCCCAGAATGGCGTCCCCCCCTAGCTCCCAGGCCCCGGCCCGCGTGGAGGCGGAGGAGAGCGTCCCGGCCAGGGAGCCAGTCCCCAGGGAGGCCCGAGACAGGACCAGAGCCAAGGAGCCGGTCCAGCGTGAGGCCCGGGACAGGACCAGGGCCAGGGAGCAGAGGGAGAAGGCAGCGGCCGCCGTGAAGGCCAAGGAGAAGAGGGTCCAGCCAGACCCGGAGCCGATGGAGGAGAGGGGGGTGGCGGAGCGAGGAAAGGCCAAGGAGGAGAGGAGGGTGGTGGAGAAGAAAGCTGAAAGGCCCCCCAAGGCCAAGCCGGCCAAGGTGAAGGCAGAACCGCCACCCAAGAAGAGGAAGAGGTGGCTGAACGAGAGGCCTTCATCGTCAGAGTCGGACTCGTCGGAGGAGGCAGCCAGCGAGGACGAAAGTGAGTCGCCATTTTGTGCCAGTCATGTTTCCCCCCCGCCTGGGCGGTAGATAAAGTGTTATTTAATCTAATTGCGAGCGACAAGCCATTTTGTTTTATAGCTCGTTCGCACTTTTCAGCGAGAGAGAATTTCATGCTTTTGTGTGTTACACTCAATCTGGCTGCTTAGTCGGTGCTGAAACTGACAGGCTTTCTGGATCTAATGCCCTGGAGACGGCAGTTTCAGTCAGACTCCACTTACCTCTGGTCTCTGGTTACCATAGCGAGTAGGAGAGAGACGTAAAGGCTTCCTGAAACGGTCTCAGGTGGCTGTGAATACGTGTTGTGAGGGAGATAAGTCAGTATGTATCTCTGTATTTAGCTACTACGTTTTTGGTCAACTTGTACACAAAAAACTATAGTTTTTTCTTCAGAGATCTAATATTTTTTTGTGACGTTTGATGAAAGTTAGGGTTTACATAAATTGATCCCAATAGGGATGTGTTTTTAAGAATCTCTGTGTGGGGTGTGTTTATCTATGTATGTATTGTATATATCTGTGTGCTGTACGTGTGTGTGTAACCCCTCTCCTCCCCCCCCAGTGCCTGTGTCTGGAGGCGTGAACAACCGGGCGATGAGGGAGATGTTCCGGAGCTACGTGGAGATGCTGGTCAGCACCGCCCTGGATCCCGACATGATCCAGGCCCTTGAGGACACGGACGGTGAGGACACACTCACACACACACACACTGAGTGTTATAAGAGTAGCGCGTTTTGATTTTAACCAATGAATCCCGGTACTTCATGTTGCTTCATCTCTATTGGTTCAGATGAGCTGTACCTCCCTCCGATGAGGAAGATTGACAGCATAATCAGCGAACAGAAGAGGAGGCTGATGAAGAGAGTCAACATGAGCACTCAACACCAGGTAACCGTCTCTCTCTCTTCCTGTCTCTCCCTCCTTCTGTCTCTCTCTTCCTGTGCCTCTTTATCTCTCTTCCTCTCGTTTCCTCTCTCTTCTTTTGACTGTATGGATTCAGGCTTCGTCAGCAGGGTTTCCAGTGAGCTGATGTCCCTGAGATTGGTTTGATGTTCTGGTGTTCTCAGTGACCAGCTGTACGTAGGGAAACACCCTTGTGGTTTTGGCAGTTACATTTTTGATGCTGTAGTTCAACCCCAACTGTCACTTCACTGACACCCTCTCCCTCCCCCCTCCAGGAGGCGCTGCAGGCGTATCCCCAGATGGCAGCGGACCCCCTGGACTGCAGCACAGTCAGGCTACGCCTCAGCGGAGACGCCTACAACCGCAAGACCCTCAACAGAGTCAAGAAGACCCTGCCCAAACCACAGGTGTGTGTTAGTGTGTGTGTGGTGGATGGGCTCATCACCACATGAGCACTCGGCATTGCAGAGTTGTCAAATATAATACATCTAAATAATGTGTATTTGATTTATTTAACTGAATTCTGGATATAATTATATTTCCTGTCTCTTTTTCAGGACCTTAAACTGTCAACGGCATCATGCAGACTGTACAGCCTGTACCACTCTCTGCATCACTATAAATACCACACCTTCCTGCACTGCAAGAAGGAGGTGAGTGTCTCTGAGCTAGGGGGGACTCCCTTTCCAGTACGCTCTCAGCCACACACCCTCACTGCCTGTCACTCACCTCCTCATCACTGTCGTGTCCTGCGTATGACTCCAGTCTGTTAAAACACCACCCCAGAGTTTGTGTATATTATGTGTGTGTATGTGTGTCTTAACGTGTGTGTGTGTGTGCTGCAGACCCACAGCATTGAGCAGGCAGCAGAGGATCCTGGCCAGGAGGAGGTGGTTCAGCGCTGCATGGCCAACCAGAGCTGGCTGGATACGCTGTTCAACTCCTTCATCGAGCTGCTCTCTCTCAGCACCCAGCCCTGAGGCCCCAGGGGAGGAGGGGCCAGCCCTGAGGCCCCAGGGGAGGAGGGGCCAGCCCTGAGGCCCCAGGGGAGGAGGGGCCAGCCCTGAGGCCCCAGGGGAGGAGGGGCCAGCCCTGAGGCCCCAGGGGAGGAGGGGCCAGCCCTGAGGCCCCAGGGGAGGAGGGGCCAGCCCTGAGGCCCCAGGGGAGGAAGGGCCAGCCCTGAGGCCCCAGGGGAGGAGGGGCCAGCCCTGAGGCCCCAGGGGAGGAGGGGCCAGCCCTGAGGCCCCAGGGGAGGAGGGGGAGGGAGGGGGACGTGGGGCCCAAGGACCGTAGATGAGCAGAACCTCTCCGTGCTGTTAGAGGAAGAGGACTGGGAGAGAGGCCTTCTCAGTGAAGGTGTGACCCATGACCTCTAGGGACCTTGGCTTCGTTCAGCGGCCACAATAATAGAATCACGTCTTGATTGGTGAGATGACCCCACCGGGCCTGGAGGTCGCCGCCATTGGCTGGTCAAGAAGGAAACTGACCAATCACGATAGGAGGTGAAAGGTCACAGAAGGAAGATGAGAGATTGCACCAAGTCCCTCTAGCATTCGCTGACATCATATAACCGTTGTCCTGACGATGGTTCGGTGAGGGAGGAAAACAAACTTACTGTTTAGTTTTTAAATAAATTATTTTTTTGAAAAGACTTTTAGCGTTAGCGAGCGGCTTTTAAAGAGGACAAGGGGTGAGAATGCTTTTTAAAACCGAATGAAAAGTGAGTGTTGTGTGTACAAGGACTTTTCCCTGTGTGGGGGAGCATCATAACTGCTAATTAACTGGCTCGTTCTACACTAGGGGCAGCACCAGTGGACTGGGGTAATATATGAACACATTTTTATTATTTATATGAGGTTTTTAACATAAACTCTCACATGCGCTGGGATGCTGCCTTAGCATTTTAAATAACATTTTTCGCAGGTTATAAATACAATCTCACATCCACATATCGGAACTGTCTTCCTCTTCTGTAAAAACAAAATTATAAAAACAAAACAAGAAAAGAGTCAAGCATTTTGAGGAAATAATGTAACTATGACTGTAAAATGAGAAATGGGAAAAGTATATTTGAAACTAAAACATTGTAGTGCTTTAGTTCATTCATCAGAAACACGCAGGTGCAAAGAAAACATAAAGGCATAACAATATCCAGTTCCCCTAAAGTGGGAAAGGTTATAAATAAGTAATATTTAAAGAGGAAATAGTCACTTCATTTTTATCAGTTTGATGTTTGTGCATACTATTACTTATTTTGGAAACAATCTAGTTTTCCTGCTAAAAGTCTTTGTGTAAATACTGTACAGTTCTTGAGAAAGTCTTTGTTCTTCTGTACATTAACTCTCCCTGTATTTGAGAAACAAAATAAAACCTGCAAAGAACAAAAACTCTATCGTTTAAAATGTTTTTATCGTTTGATAAAGTTTTGATATGACGTCGTTGTTTCCAACCCAAACTGTAGCGCTGCCTACAACTCCCAGCGTACACTGCACTCAAGTTGCCAAGTCACGGATGGTGACCCTACCTCGCGTGGAAGCCTCTTTTCTGGAAACCGAAACCGAGAATGGGATTTCCCACGAAAGCCTGAAAACTGCACATCGGACCCGGTATTTTGGGGATAATCCACACCGCAGGTCTTGACAGTTGGTAGCTGGCGCAAACAGTATTGCATATGCGCGTTTTTGCATCATTCCGTGACAGGCGGAAACGTATAAAAGGCACATAGATTAGGCACCAAGGTAATTTCAGAGGTAAGACATGTCATGATTCTTTTATAGCATTTATTTAGACTTCAAAGTTAACCTAGTTATAATGTTATTTCTTTGCCGTGTGTAACGTTAATATGGGACTTGCAGAAAGAACAACAACATTATCTTGCCATTTTAATAGCCTACCCTGACAAATGCCTAAATATAGTAATAGGCTACGTATGATAGGTTAACATTAACATGTAGCCTATGATATTTTGATGGAATACGGTAATGTTGGTACAAAGCGGATCGAGGTTAATGTCACTGAAGTGATTGACTCTTATGAGGTGTAGAGGTTAGGGTTAGCCTAGCATACAACTGTTGAAAGTTGATATGGGATGCAGACACGTCTTGAAATCGTCGAGGTTTCAAGGGGGGGAAACGTCGTCCCCCCTCACCTGTCACTCGATATTCCCGTCAACCAAACATGGGCTAATTGCGATCCAAGTGTGATCTGTTTGAAATAATTGAGATTACTCAAACACCGCTTTCTTTTCGATAGAGATAGATATATTTCGATAGATTTCCGCCTTTCAGTTTCGCTTCCATCTTCCTTGATTGCTCAATTAAAGCTCTGCCTTAGCTTACCGTTTAAAACAGATTTATTGCTTGTGATAGCCTATCTGTTAGCTTATTTTTTCTTTACGACAGACGCTCAAATATAGACTATACGTATTTATAGCTACTAACAAAAGTGATCCCGTTTTATTTATTTATCCAAATTTAACTGTTTTTCCAGCCATGTCTCAGTCCAAACCTCTGCTCATCCCGTGGCTGAGAAAGCAGATCGATAGTGGGCAGTACCCAGGTGTTGGCTGGACAAATCAGGAACGGACGGAGTTCTGCATCCCGTGGAAGCACGCGCTCAGACAGGACTCCTCGAGCGCCGACGTTCTCATATTCAAGGTAGGGTCACATTCCTCACCTGCCCCCCACTCCGCCCCCTCCTCACAAACCTACCACACCCCGCTTGACTCACCCACCCTTGTAACCCCCCCCCCTCGCTCCCCTCCCTCCTCCCCCTCACCCCTTCCTCCCTTCTCCCCCTCACCCCTTCCTCCCTCCTCCCTCCTCCCCCTCTCCCTCCTCCCCCTCACCCCCCCAGGCGTGGGCGGAGGCCAGTAGTGGCAAGGCTCAGGGAGACGCCTCTATCTGGAAGAGGAACTTCCGCGCCGCGCTGCGAGCCAAGGGCTTCCAGAACATCTGCGACAACAAGAACGACGCAGCCAACCCCCACAGAGTGTTCCGCTGGCCGGGCGACGCCCCGGCAGGGGGTGAGGAGAGGGAGGGGTTGGTGGGGGAGGAGGGGGAGGGTGTGGTGAGGAACGAGCGACAGGCGAGGAGGAAGAGGAGGGGTTTAGGGGTGAGGAAGAGGGGTGAGGGTGAGAAGAAGATGGAGGAAGGAGGAGGGGTTGAGAGGTGAGGGGTGAGTAATAAACCATGTTTTAAATGACGGTGATTCACCTGAGACAATCTCTCTGTTTCCCTCAGCGATGCCTTGAGTCTTCTGGTCTTCCTTGAGGGTTTAACTGCAGTTCTCTGGGCGTATGTGAAGTGGTGATACTGCTTGTAAAAAGAGCTGTAGAAAGAAATCTGATTTGATCGGATGTCTTCCTTCTGAAGGTTCTCAGGAGCCTGCGGAAGCAGACCTGTACCAGGAGCCCCCTCTGGATGGAGTGAGTACTACATGTTGATCATGAACATGAACCGGATCTGAGTGTTAAACACACCTACAGCAAGGTCCAAAACTCAGAGGCCACTACTTACACATGTCTGTCTTGCATTTGTTTAGGAAAGAACATTTTAAAGAAGTGCAATACAAATGCAAGATAAGCTCAAACTATTTGAGTGAAGAGTTTTTTTTTTTTTTTTTAAGAGGACATTTGAGAATATCCCTGTTGTACATACAGTATACTGTACGTACTGTTTATGTAGCTCCACATCATTAAGCTCATGAAGTGTTCCTCAGGGTCCAGAGGGACCGCGGGTCTATGCTGTTTACCTTCCGCAGGAGACGTTTACAGGTAACAGAACCTTCCGTGGTGTTTACAGTTAACTGAAACTCTCTCACAAACAAGCAACTGGAGATTATAAAACTGTAACTGACGATACTTTAAAGATTACTAAAAACTGATGTTTACACACGTTTGTTTTATGTAGTTTATAACATATTCACGCCATTTTGGAGAATAGGGTGAACACAGTAGTGATGTGTCGTTCGTGAACGATTCGTTCATTTTGAACGAATCATTGCAAGGACTCGGGAGTAACAAGTCCTCTCAAAGAGTGATTCGTTCATTTTCTCGTGGCCGTGCATCGGGACTGTTGCATAGGCTCGTCCAAGTAAACAGAAATGATTCGTTCATTTCCCGACTCGGTCTTTCTACGAGTCTTTGGATCATTTTTCACGTGACCTGCATAGGCTCTGTAGTGGAGGAAACAAACGATTCGTTCATTTCCCGACTCGGTCTTTCTACAAGTCTTTGGATCCTTTTTTCACGTGACCCGCATTGTATTTTTTAGTAGAGGAAACAGTTTCCCCATTCCCTTTCGCGTTGCCGCTGTTTTAGTAAGACGTGAATGATATTCGCTCAAGTCATCATACTGACTGGTTTTGTTATTTTCACTTTACATTTACACTTACAGTTTAGTGCAGTGTAATTGTTTGCCGTGATAATTAAATTCTAGTTTGATAATAAATGACCAAATCATACAAACTGTCATTATACATTATTTTAATGTAATGCAGGAATTTCTTTTAAAATTGTATCTGCTGGTGCACATGTCATGCACTAACCTGCATGAGAATATGATACGTGTTTGCAGTGGACGGATAGCCCCCCCCCCCCCCCCCCCCCGTTGAAATGAACGAATGACTCGAAAAAAGATTTGTTCATTTTACTGAACGAGATTCAAAGAACCAAATCAGTAAAATGATCCGAACTTCCCATCACTACAGTGTTAAATGTTGTATGATGGTGCTGTGTGACTCCCAGGGGGAGATTCACCCAATGAGGAGCCAGATCTCCTGGAGCGCTGCCTGAATGGGTTAAACATCGTAGAACCCCCAGAAGGTACGGGGTGTGCCTTTCTGATCTGCCCGACTTGAACTTAATTCAGAACAACATTACGAGAGTAACAAATAAATGAATAATTATAAATTAAAAAACATTCAGCGTTTGATCTTCCAGTGTCTTTTATCTTCTAACCACAGATGGACAAAATGATCAGATTTTTGAAGAGTTTCCAGGGCAACAGCCATATCCAGAAACAATGGGAGCTGAGGGAGGAGTTGGGTTGCCGGGACAACCTGCTTACCCAATGGGTGAAGTGGTGGGCTTGGCCAGTGAGGAAGCGATGGTGACTCAGCTGGTCAGCAGCATGTCCAGCACCATGGAAGATCATTTCAGTGAGTTACCTAGGCAACCACATTCATCACTTAGGCTACCACATATATCACCTAGGTAAGCACATCACCTAGGCCACTAAATCCATCACCTAGGCTACCACATCACCCAGGCCACTAAATCCATCACCTAGGCTACCACATCACCTAGGCCACTAAATCCATCACCTAGGCTACCACATCACCTAGTCCACTAAATCCATCACCTAGGCTACCAAATCACCCAGGCCACTAAATCCATCACCTAGGCTACCACATCTCTCTAGGAATGATCAGCCAGTCAGAGCCATGTCAGAGCAAACATTTCACAACATATTTTATTGACATTTTAAAAACAAATAGATACAAATAGGAATATACACCCCCGTCTCCCCCTCCAACTGTCTCCACCCGTCTCCCCCTCCACCCCTGTCTCCCCCTCCACCTGTCTACCCCTCCACCCCCGTCTCCCCCTCCACCCTGTCTCCCCCTCCTCCTCCGTCTCCCCCTCCACCCCTGTCTCCCCCTCCACCTGTCTACCCCTCCACCCCCGTCTCCCCCTCCACCCTGTCTCCCCCTCCTCCTCCGTCTCCCCATCCACCCTGTCTCCCCCTCCACCCCCGTCTCCCCCTCCACCCTTCTCCCCCTCCACCCCCGTCTCCCCCTCCACCCCCGTCTCCCCCTCCACCCCCGTCTCCCCCTCCACCCGTCTGCCCCTCCACCCCCGTCTCCCCCTCCACCCCCGTCTACCCCTCCACCCCCGTCTCCCCCTCCACCCCCGTCTACCCCTCCCCTCCGTCTGCAGAGACCCAGTTCAAGGTGTCTGTGTACTTCAGAGGGCAGAAGGTGTCTGAGCAGCTGGTGGAGAACGATGCCGGCTTCAGACTGGTCTACCGGTGAGCTTACCAGACACATCACAGACCCACAACAAACAAACAAACACCATGGCAACCGTCACACCCTGACGCTGTCTGCGTGTGCTTCTGCCAGGCCTGAGCTGACCCGGCCCGTGCGGGACCCCCTGTCGGGGCTGCACCTGGTGTCCCTGCCCACGGTCGGGCCCATGGTGGACCACAACCAGGCCCGGTTGACCCAGACCATCCTGGAAAACATGGGGGACGGGCTGGAGGTGGGGGTGACAGGCTCAGTCATATACGGCTGGCGGAGGGGGGAGAGCAGGGTGTTCTGGAGCCTGTGTAAGTTCGACCACAGCCGGACGCCACAAGAGGTGTCCAAGAGGGAGCCCCAGCAACTGTACCTGGCCAAGGACTTCTTCTGGGGTGAGGAGGGGGATGGGAGGAAAGACAGGAAGAATGAAAACATATGATATGAATAGACATATTATGAATAGATGTAGGATGACTAGATAGATCATGAATAGACATATTATGAATAGATGTAGGATGACTAGATAGATCATGAATAGACATATTATGAATAGATGTAGGATGACTAGATAGATCATGAATAGACATATTATGAATAGATGTAGGATGACTAGATAGATCATGAATAGACATATTATGAATAGATGTAGGATGACTAGATAGATCATGAATAGGTGTATCATTCCTAGTGTGACCCCCTGCACCCCAGGACTGCATCAGTTCATCATCCACGGCGGAGGTGATTCCCCCCCTATCTCTGTGTTCCTGTGTCTGGGAGAGAAGTGGCCCGACCCAGACACAAGGCCCTGGGAGAAGAAGCTGGTGACTGTGGAGGTGAGGGTGCTGCCGGAACCAAACACCAACACTTTGTTAAGTTACAGCCTTCAAGCCGAGGAGAGAGGGGTGGGGGCTTGTGTTAACCCAGCAGGTGTTCCCCTCCCGGTCTCTCAGGTGGTGTTCACGTCTCTGGAGATGCTGAAGGAGATGGCCGTCAGGGGTGGCGCCTCCTCTCTGCAGTCGGTGGAACTGCAGCTGTCTCTGCAGGAGTCTCTACAGGAGCTTATGGAGTTGTGTTGAAGATGAACTGAAACACTCCAGCAATGAGCCATCACTGTTTATTATTATATACTATTATTATAATTAGACCAATATGCTGTTCTTATTGGTCCAGAGAAGTTTTAAGAAGTCCACAAAACCTTTTGCAGACTTCTGAAAGTTCAACGAGGGTTGCCAAGTGGTTGCCTTGGAGATGTTGACAACATGGCGTCTGCTTTTTTGTTTTTCTCCCAGATTATTGTTGAAGTATATAAGAAACCAAATATGGACTTTGGACAGGTCTGAAAACGTATTTGTAAGCAGAGATTTGTTCAAACGTTTTAACAAATCAAAGGCGTTTGCAGACCTGTCAAAGTCCATATTTGGTTATGGCAACACAGAAAACAAAAAATCTCCATGAAACAACACAGCTCAGTTGCCTGGCAACGTAACCAACTGAACTTTTGTTTAATTTTTAGAGTTTAAAATGTGAATAAGAGTTGTGTGTTTTTTATACAAGACTTGTAACAGTAATATTTGTAAAAACAAATCAAATTAAATGCAGCACAGAGAATTCAAGCGGCAAACTGGTAGCTTTCAACAACTTTATTTTCGAGGGCTATCTGTCTAGTGTCAACTATTGTGAGATTTAACATTGTGCATTTCATCTTAACATCTGAACTCTTAATTAATTATGTCAAGGGTGTTCTGCAATCTTCATTCATAATTAACCATTAAGTAAATAAAACAGAAGTAAATGTAAAACAACATCACAAAACGTAAATTTGGAACTGACATTTTTCCATTCCGTAATCTAACCATGTCACCAAATCCGTTCTTCTCCGACTCAAAAAGCCAATAAACAAATATCAAATATTTTAAAGTGTAGAAATATATATACACATAGATGGAGCTCTCTGTCTATCGTGTAGACACACAGCTTGTTCTATGGATGCTACTCCTCTATGTTGTCTAGGTCGTCGCTCTCTGCCCCGGACTCCCTCTCCTCTGATAGGCTGTCTCCCGGACATGCCATCGGCACCAGCTTACCCTCAGCATCCACTCCCATTGGCTGGAAGATCTTGTCCCTGGAAACCAGAAGGAAATTAAAAGACATTTTTCATTTTATAGATTTAGTCGATCATTTTATCCAGAGCGACAATAACAGAGCACAAGGAAAGCAATCAATCAATCATCAATGATGCAAACTTTTTTTAAAATAACTTTTTAATCTATTTTTTGAAATGTTTGTTTCCCCAAAAAAGTTTTTCAACTTTTGAAAAGAATAAAGAAAATGCTAAATATATATATATATATTTTAATCCTTTTGAAACTTTTTTTCAAAACCTTTTTCAAATATTTTTTTCAAACCTGGTTTTCAAAACGTTTTATTTCAGACACAACATGACACAAAAATTTTGTTGTTTTCTTGAAACATTTTTTAACTAGTTTTTTTTTTTCTCAACTATTTAAGACTGTGACCTGTTAAAGACCTGCCAGAGACAGAGACTAAGACTGTGACCTGTTAAAGACCTGCCTGACAGAGACTCACCTGGTCAGCTTGTTGAACAGCACCACCAGCCTTTGCGCCTCCTCCTCCTTCTCCTCCTCCGTCATCCCCTCCATGGGGTCTGGCAGCTCCTCCTCCACGCGCCCTGTCACCGGGTTGACACGACCTTTGACCTGGCGGTACTCCTCGGTGTCCGAGTCTGAGTCGCTGGAGTACTGGCCTCCTGTGCACTTTGACCTCTGACCTCCCAGGAGACCCCTGGTGGCCAGGAGCCCCGCCGCGTTGCCGTAACCTGTGTACTTGACGAAGCGGCTCACTGCGGAAACACGGACGACAAGCGGGAAGGACAGTGATGGCATAATGTGAAGGGTTAGAGAGGAGAGGAGTGTTAGGAACACGATGATGATGTGAAGGGTTAGAGAGGAGAGGAGTGTTAGGAACACGATGATGTGAAGGGTTAGAGAGGAGAGGAGTGTTAGGAACACGATGATGTGAAGGGTTAGAGAGGAGAGGAGTGTTAGGAACACGATGATGATGTGAAGGGTTAGAGAGGAGAGGAGTGTTAGGAACACGATGATGTGAAGGGTTAGAGAGGAGAGGAGTGTTAGGAACACGATGATGTGAAGGGTTAGAGAGGAGAGGAGTGTTAGGAACACGATGATGTGAAGGGTTAGAGAGGAGAGGAGTGTTAGGAACACGATGATGATGTGAAGGGTTAGAGAGGAGAGGAGTGTTAGGAACACGATGATGATGTGAAGGGTTAGAGAGGAGAGGAGTGTTAGGAACACGATGATGATGTGAAGGGTTAGAGAGGAGAGGAGTGTTAGGAACACGATGATGATGTGAAGGGTTAGAGAGGAGAGGAGTGTTAGGAACACGATGATGATGTGAAGAGAAGGAAGAACTTAAAAAAAGCGTCTGCTAAAACGATTACCGTTCTCCTTGCACAGTACGAAGATGAGATCGGCAGCGCAGTGCTTCAGGTCGGTGTCCATGTGGGTCATGAGCCTGATCAACTTGCTCTTCACAGTGGAGCCCTCTTCTGGCCGGAGGCTGGCATCGCGCAGGGGAGGCAGGATCTGGTGTGTGTGCGTGGGGTTTGAGGGGGTGGGGGGGGTGGGGGGATGTGAAGAGTCATCCTCACACCTGCTACGTATATTATGCTGTCACCTGATGATCATCCAGTGTGTGCGTGTAGTGTGTGTGTGGCCAGGTGTGTGTGCGTGTAGTGTGTGTGTGTGGCCAGGTGTGTGTGCGTGTAGTGTGTGTGTGTGGCCAGGTGTGTGTGTGTGTGTGGCCAGGTGTGTGTGCGTGTAGTGTGTGTGTGTGGCCAGGTGTGTGTGTGTGCTGTCTCACGTGGGTGCGGAGGTAGAGACGAGTCTCCCTGTGGGCCCTGCAGCTCTCAGTCAGCAGGTTCAGTATAGGGGTCAGCTTCTCCTTGACCTTCTCTCCCTGGGGAGAAACACACAGGACTATCACCCTGGGGAGACCCACACAGGACTATCACCCTGGGGAGAAACACACAGGACTATCACCCTGGGGAGAAACACACAGGACTATCACCCTGGGGAGAAACGCACAGGACTATCACCCTGGGGAGAAACACACAGGACTATCACCCTGGGGAGAAACACACAGGACTATCACCCTGGGGAGAAACGCACAGGACTATCACCCTGGGGAGAAACACACAGGACTATCACCCTGGGGAGAAACACACAGGACTATCACCCTGGGGAGAAACACACAGGACTATCACAGCACTCTCTCCTCTCCTTCTCTCTCTCCCCCCCATCTCTCTCCCCCCTCTCCATCTCCACCAACCCTCCTCTCACACTGTCCAGGCGTCTCTCCATGACGAGCATGAGTGCGTGGACACAGTCCATGTTGACCCCCTGGCTCTGCTGGGAGAGCGTCTCCAGAGGCACGGCCAGCAGCACGTCCAGACAAGGGAGGGGCAGCGCAGAGAGCAGGTTCACCGTGTGTCTGAGAGAGCGGGAGGAGAGGGGGAGGAAGGGGGAGGAAGGGGGAGGAGAGGGGAAGGAAGGGGGAGAGACAGGGGGAGGAGAGGGGGAGAGAGAGGGGGGTGTCAAGGGGTAAGAACGTGACAGATAGTGATGGTAACCAGGACTCCCCTTCCCTCTCCTCTCACCCCTGCAAGTTGTTGGTGTCCTCCTGCTCCTCGCAGGGCTGCATCAGGCAGAAGCGCAGAACGGCCACCAGGTGGCGATAGAGAGCTGCATCTTCCTGTCAGAGGGACGGGGAGAGCAAGAGTTATCACTGTGTTAAAGAGTAACTACATTCACACCGAAACAACAAGTGTTGGTGGTTAGTAACACTTCAAAGCACCAAACTCAGGTCTACTTCATAGCTACGTCCTCGTGTACCTATATGCGCCCATTAGACAGCTACAACCACTAGTCAGCTAGCCCCGTTATACTGCTACAACCACTAGTCTGCTAGCCCTACTGGACAACTAGCCCTACTAGACAGATACCCCCACTACTCAGCTAGCCCCACTAGACAGCTAGCCCTACTAGACAGCTAGCCCTACTGGACAGATACCCCCACTACTCAGCTAGCCCTACTGGACAGCTAGCCCTACTGGACAGATACCCCCACTACTCAGCTAGCCCCACTAGACAGCTAGCCCTACTAGACAGCTAGCCCTACTGGACAGATACCCCCACTACTCAGCTAGCCCTACTGGACAGCTAGCCCCACTAGACAGCTAGCCCTACTTGACAGCTAGCCCTACTGGATAGCTAGCCCCACTAGACAGCTAGCCCTACTAGACAGCTAGCCCTACTAGACAGCTAGCCCTACTGGACAGCTAGCCCTACTGGACAGCTAGCCCTACTGGACAGCTAGCCCCACTAGACAGCTAGCCCTACTAGACAGCTAGCCCCACTAGTCAGCTAGCCCTACTGGACAGCTAGCCCTACTGGACAGCTAGCCCTACTGGACAGCTAGCCCCACTAGTCAGCTAGCCCTACTGGACAGCTAGCCCTACTGGACAGCTAGCCCCACTAGTCAGCTAGCCCTACTGGACAGCTAGCCCTACTGGACAGCTAGCCCCACTAGACAGCTAGCCCTACTAGACAGCTAGCCCTACTGGACAGCTAGCCCTACTGGACAGCTAGCCCCACTAGTCAGCTAGCCCTACTGGACAGCTAGCCCTACTGGACAGCTAGCCCTACTGGACAGCTAGCCCCACTAGACAGCTAGCCCTACTAGACAGCTAGCCCCACTAGTCAGCTAGCCCTACTGGACAGCTAGCCCCACTAGTCAGCTAGCCCTACTGGACAGCTAGCCCTACTGAGACACTCCCATCCCAGGCCAGGTAAAGACCCACCTGGTCAGGCTCCAGTCTGTGGGTGCAGTAGGTGATGTTGAAGAGGACCTTGAGTATCTCCACTGCCCGCTGGTACGCCTCCTGGGGGACAGGGGGCGCTGTGGGCTCCAGCAGCACCTCATACTGAGTCTTCCACTGCACACACAGACACTGCTCCAGAGCCGTGGTCAGCACCGACACCCCGCCCTCCTGAGGGGGGGCCAGCCCAGGGGCCGAGGATGAGGAACACGGAGACTGTGGTTAGTTGAGCCTGTTCGTGTTGTGTGTGTTGTGTGTGTTGAGTCTAAAAGTGTCTGTTAAAGTTGTGGTGTGGGGTTTGAGTTGTGGTTGGTGTGTGTAGTTTCGCCCTTCTCTCTCCTGCTCTGTGTGTAGCTTTGGATAAAAGCAGAATCAAAAACACGTTAGATTGAATAATGAAAAAAGTCAAATTCCTCCGTACCTGAAGCACCTGAGCTCTCAGCTCTGGTCTCAGAGCCGTGAGCAGGAACATCAGCCGTAGCTCATAGAACTGTCCACTGGGGGGCGCTGGCATGATGGTGCCCTTGGCCACTCTGTCTAAAACACCTGATAAGATCCTGTACAAGACAGAGGAACTGTATGAAATGGAGAGGGCTGCACACATGTGCGTGTATGTGTGTTAGTGACGCTCATCATCATCATCCACTAATTAAACCTGTTGCATAGCGTGTTAAGCTAAAGATGGTAACTATGGAAACTATTGAAGCATCACAAGTGCGTGTGTACCTGAGACTGCTAAACCTCTCCTGTGCCCAGGTGCTGTTGTAAACCACGTTACACAGAATCTTCAGCGCCTCCTTCCTCTGCGCCCCCTCCTCCCCCTCCTCCTCCCCCTCCTCCCCCTCCTCCTCCTCCCCCTCCTCTCTCTTCTTCTCCACTCTGCTCTGTCTGCGGTCCTTCTTCCCCCGGGCGAGCGCTGCGTGGACCTCGGAGCGACGGCTGCTGTTGGCGCTGCCGCTCCGGCTCTCGTGCTCCCCGCTGTTAGTGTTGCTCACGTTGCTCTCCGCGTCGTCTGCCCCGCCCTCGGCGCAGCACCCCTCCCCCTCCTCCCCCTCCTCCTCCTGCTCCTCCTGGCCACTCTCCAGCCACGCCGCTTTAGCTACGCTGCTGTGTCTCGCTTTGGCCTCCGCGAGCGTCGCCATGACGTCCTCGTAGAGGTCGGAGTCGAGGTCATTGTTGCCGTCCTCAGGCGCCGTGTTGGAGGTCACACCGGCAAGTTTCGCCAGGGTGAGGATGGCAGAGTCGGTGAGCAGGGGGGTCAAAACCTTTTTGTCCCTGGAGAGGATCCGTAGGGTGCGTAGACAGACTCTGAGGCCGCCAGGTTGGGTCTCTGCTTGGATGTACCGCATCAGGACAGTAGTCAAACTCTGACAAACAACAAAACACAGAGAAGAAGACATTGGCCGCTGAACAAAACTGATTTCATCCGTCGTTATGTTTTGCGTGTTCACTGCAGCCTCAGGGTCCAGTATTTCTAAAAAGACCCAGACACCACTGGGTTTTCTAAATGGTGGTTCTGACCAACAGGAAGTGACATTCAGGAAGTTACATACAGCAAGTGACAAACAGGAAGGGATGTCATCAGATACCTGTCGGAGGACGATGTTATGGTCCTCCATGCTGTCATCACAGTCGGAGTCGGAGTCGTCCTCGTAATCACGGACTTTGTTCTTTCTGAACTGGAGGGGAGACAGACACACAGGTGTGAACGTGGAGCTCAGTGACCCAGACCAGACCAGACCAGCTGAGCTTTCACTGGCAGCCACGTGTGAGGTGGCCTATAGAACACACAGGACACTAAGACTTGTGTCTTAAACAAATGAATCTCCATCAGAAATGAGAACCCTTGTCTCTTTGTTGTTTTTTCTCCAGCTACACGATTAGTAAAACCTTCACTGTGACAGCATGCAAACATATACCATACCTCCTCAAGTTCTCTTTGCTGCGGTCCGACCAATCACATTTGGAGGGGGCGGGGTGAGCAAACGAGCAGAGAGAGATAGTGAATATGAAATATGGAACACAGTGTGCCTAATCAAACCCAGACTGTGAGTGTGAGGATCATTGTGGCGCTCTGCAGGCACGGGGACAGCTGAACGAGCCATGGGGATGTTGGAAGCAGCGCAAGGCTTTGGGCTCATTATTGAATTACTCTGGTCTGGCTCAATCCCCCTGAGCAGGCAAGAGAGGGGATCAGGGACAACTGAGACAGCACAACCTCTAATCACAGCTCTCCTGGGGGGAGAGGTGGGAGAGGGGGGAGGAAAGGAGAAGGAGAGGGGAGAGGGCAAGGGGAAAGGTGAGGTGGAGGGAGAAGGAGGCAGGGGGCAGGAGTGAGTAGAGGAGGAGGGGTGAGGAGAGGATGACAGGAGGAGGGCCAGGGAAAGGTAAGGGTAAAGAGGAAGAAGAGGGGGAGGGAGGGGAGAGAAGGGGTAGCAGTGGGTGAGACAGGGTCAGATGATGTCATCGTGTGTGGTAGCGTGAGAGGGAGGAAGCCAGGCAGGTAGCTGGATTCAACAACATGCATGAAACCTACTTTTCTCCTGTTCCTCTCCTCTGCATCATAGAAGAAACACTGAGCATACTGGGAGAGAGAGAGTGGAAGAGAGAGAGATAGAGAGAGATAGAGAGAGATAGGGGGAGAGGGGAGAGAGAGGGATGAAGAGAGAGAGATAGAGAGAGAGGGTGGGGAGAGGGGAGAGAGAGGGATGAAGAGAGAGAGATAGAGAGGGATGAAGAGAGAGAGATAGAGAGAGAGGGGGGGGAGAGGGGAGAGAGAGGGATGAAGAGCGAGAGATAGAGAGAGATGAAGAGAGAGAGATAGAAAGAGAGGGGGGGGAGAGGGGAGAGAGAGGGATGAAGAGCGAGAGATACAGAGAGAGGGGGGAGAGAGAGGGATGAAGAGAGAGAGAGAGAGAGAGAGAGAGAGAGAGAGAGAGAGAGAGAGAGAGAGAGAGAGAGAGAGAGAGAGAGAGAGAGAGAGGGGGGGGGGACGAAGAGAGAGAGGGGGGGGGGAGGGAGGGAGAGATGTTCAGTGAGAAAGAAAACTGGGTGAGTTAAATTCATCAGACCCTAACGACAGTGTTGAGGCTGGGTCTGGGTGACAGCTGGTTTTACCTCTCTGTTGAAGGCCTGGAGTATGGTCTCAACACCACCCTCATCCCCCTGTCTGATACACTGGATAATCCCCTCCACGTCAAGGTCCATGCTTCACACACATACAGACACACAAACACACACACGTATACACACACGTACACACACACGCCATAAACAAATTACAGTTACACAAGGGTACAAAACTATGGTAGGATTGAGCTACACCAGGAGTATAACAACATAACATCTACACACAGGTGTATCAGCCGACGCCGTGACAACTGTGAAAATGGAACACGGCATGTAGAACTCAGAACATAGAACACGGAATATGATTGTAAATTGTAAGCAGATATGGATTTTCTGTCACATTCCAATGAATCTAATTACAAATAACACGTAATTACACAGCCGTTTGGCCTAGTATTATGTACAGAATGTCATAACCAATCCACATGGATTGATTCTTACCTACTTTATCGCAAGTTAAGAGTATAGTCAGTAAATGCCGTCAACCAAGGAGTCTTGAGCGTTCCGGCCGTGGTTCAGCTTGGTCACCCTGTTCCACCGCGCTCCCTTCAGATCAGATCCACCAAATATTGTTTTTTCCCTTTTAGTTCTCTCAATCCTTCCTCTATCTCTCTCGACCTCTGTCTATCATCGCTCTCTCCCTCCCTCACTTTCTCTCTCTCCCTCTCTCTAATCCTGGAGAGCATTTATTGTTATAATCCACTAATGGACTTTCAGTCTCTCTCAGTACTGACCCCGATAACCTTATACAGATTTACAGATCTGAGCAGGTCTCTCTCCTCTCCTCTCCTTAACCTCTCCTCTCCCTTCATTTCTCTCTCTCCTCTCTTCAACCTCTCCTCTTCCTTCATTTCTCTCTCTCTCTCCTCAACCTCTCCTCTCCCTTCATTTCTCTCTCTCCTCTCCTCAACCTCTCCTCTCCCTTAATTTCTCTCTCCTCTCCTCAACCTCTCCTCTCCCTTCATTTCTCTCTCATCTCCCTCCTGTCTTCTGTCACTTTGATCAGTTCTTCACAGATCATATGATAATGAATAACAAACTTTTTTCTACATCTCCTTTTAGAGGCTTTACATTTTTTTTTATGAATAAATCTATTGTGTGTGAGTTTTCCCCAAACCAAATCCCTCCAATGGACACAGACAGAATGAAGCTATCTTGAAAGCGTTAACTGGACAAGTTTGTACCTGCTGTTCTGAAGTTGTCCACTACAAGGGGCTATTACCCATGATGCACCTCTGTCAGATGTACGACATTGGGTATGTTCAACGGTCAGTATAAAGGAATACTTATGAAACCAGTACCTGGAAATAACAGTCGACAACGTCAACAGGAAAAATGAAACGTTCGTTTATTTCTAGTCAAGGTTCTTGTATTTCCTTCAATAAACAGTTTCCCCAATAAATCCATCATCAACCCTACTTAGCCCACTTTCTGAGATAAGCTAAGTGGTGTAAGGCGAGCACTGAGAAACGTATGGAGTGTGAGTGAGTGTGTGTGTAGCATGTGTATATGTAGTGTGTGTGTGTGTGTGTAGCATGTGTATATGTAGTGTGTGTGTGTGTGTGTAGCATGTGTATATGTAGTGTGTGTGTGTGTGTAGCATGTGTATATGTAGTATGTGTGTGTGTGTGTGTGTGTGTGTAGCATGTGTATATGTAGTGTGCGTGTGTAGCATGTGTATATGTAGTGTGTGTGTGTGTGTGTGTGTGTAGCATGTGTATATGTAGTGTGTGTAGCATGTGTATATGTAGTGTGTGTGTGTGTGTGTGTAGCATGTGTATATGTAGTGTGAGTGTGTGTGTGTGTGTGTGTAGCATGTGTATATATAGGGAGTCAGGTGGCTGAGCGGTGAGGGAATCGGGCTAGTAATCCGAAGGTTGCCAGTTCGATTCCCGGTCATGCAAACTGACGTTGTGTCCTTGGGAAAGGCACTTCACCCTGCTTGCCTCGGGGGAATGTCCCTGTACTTACTGTAAGTCGCTCTGGATAAGAGCGTCTGCTAAATGACTAAATGTAATGTAATGTAAATGTAAATGTAAATGTGTGTGTAGCATGTGTATATGTAGTGTGTGTGTGCGAGTGCCCCTCAGAGCAGCCTTGAGTGTGACCCTGGTTCCCACTGGTCCACAGGTCGGCGTGGCAGAGGACAGAGCGCCAGAGGAAGTGAGGCGCACAGGAATGACAGCACTTCCTGTCAGGATGCTTCCTCTAAGGCCCAGTGGGCACAGGAAACGCAGGCTGGTGGCCGCCGCGACCCGGGGTAAACAGGAAGCACCCTGCGTCACCGGGGGTGACGGGCAGAGGACATATCGTTGAAGTCTGCGGCTTGTTCCCTGTCGTCTCCAGGACACCTTCACACAGGTAGGGACAGCGACACCTGTCCTTCCAGACAGACAGGAAGTGAGGTTAAGAAAGCAGCCGCCCTAGTTGGTGAGGAAACCGGTGTGGAAACACATGTATGTTGCTGATGACTAAAAAAGCTATTTTGGCAAAACAAAAGCAGATGTTTTCACAGGAAAACTATACAATAGAAAGGCAGAGAGAGGGAGGGGGGAGGGAGGGAGAAAGAGAATGAGATTGAGGGAGAGAGGAATAGATGTGGGAAGAGAGGGAGGAGGGGGGAGAAGAAGACGGGAAAAGAGAGAGAGGGAGAGTGAGGGGGAGGAGGAGCAGAGAGAGAGAGAGAGAGGGGGAGGAGGAGCAGAGAGAGAGAGAGAGAGAGAGAGGGGGGGGGGGGGGAGGATGAGCAGAGAGAGAGAGAGAGAGAGAGAGAGAGAGAGAGGGGGGGGGGAGGAGCAGAGAGAAAGAGGGAGAGAGAGGGGGAACAGCAGAGAGGGAGAGAGGGAGAGAGGGAGAGAGGGAGAGAGGGAGAGAGAAGTAGGTCTTCTGGAAAACAAACTCAGAAACCAGAGTGAGGATATGAATCAACAGGTACAGAAACATCTGACATCATCTCTCTGATCCAGATACTGCTGGTAACTGGAACTTCTCATCACTATACTTCCTCGAGGAATAATGTTCAGGGGACACAACTGCATTTTCTCTGTCTGGGGGGCGGGGTGAAGGACAATTCCAAAATAAACACAATGACAGCAAACTTGACTCAAAGGGAAAGAGAGCAGGAAAGAATTAAACATGATAGTATAGAGAAAGGTCTGGGAGAGAGAGGGGTTATTTTGGGATGGAGGGTGGGGGGGGGTTTCCTGCAGGTGGAAATGAAAGCATCATTGGAACAATTGCTCAAAGGCGAATGGTGGAGCGGGGGAAGAGAGGGTGAAAGAGGAGAGGAGGTGAGGAGGAAAGAGAGGGTGAGGGAGGAGCAGGAGAGGTGAGTAGGAGAGGTGAGGGAGGAGAGGTGAGGGAGGAGGAGAAGAGAGGATGAGGGAGGAGAGGAGCGGTGAGGGAGGAGAGGTGAGGGAGGAGAGGAGCAGGAGAGGTGAGGGAGGAGAGGTGAGGGAGGAGAGGTGAGGGAGGAGAGGAGCAGGAGAGGTGAGGGAGGAGAGGTGATGAGGAGAGGTGATGGAGGAGAGGTGATGGAGGAGAGGAGCAGGAGAGGTGATGAGGAGAGGTGAGGGAGGAGAGGAGCAGGAGAGGTGAGGGAGGAGAGGTGATGAGGAGAGGTGATGGAGGAGAGGTGATGAGGAGAGGTGATGGAGGAGAGGTGATGGAGGAGAGGAGCAGGAGAGGTGATAAGGAGAGGTGAGGGAGGAGAGGAGCAGGAGAGGTGAGGGAGGAGAGGTGATGAGGAGAGGTGATGGAGGAGAGGTGATGGAGGAGAGGTGATGGAGGAGAGGTGATGGAGGAGAGGTGATGGAGGAGAGGTGATGGAGGAGAGGGGTGCAGAAGGTGATGGAGGGGGCCGAGGGGAGAGGAAGGGAGAGGGTAGGAAAGATAACAGGAATACAGTACGTCAACAACACAAATCATCTTCAGAGCACAAGGTCATCTCCAAGATGACTGTTAATATTTACATTGTGGAAAGCGACAATGTTTATCCACTGTGAATGTGAATGTTCGGATCATCTGTCAAAGAAAGAAGCAGAGAGAGGTAGAGCAGACCGAGAGGGAGGCGGCCTGGCTAGGGCCACGCCCACCTGCCCCAGCCTATCAGTTTATAAAAGAACAGTGAGAATGACAGAGTTACAGAGATCTAGAACTCAAGCACCAACACAGGAACCAACACAGGAATCAAACTACTGCCTGAATCTGAGGATTGATGTTCTGCTTTACAAGACAGAGCACGGCATCCCATGTCGTCTTCGGTAAGTCAAGACTGGGTGCTTGTTTGATTGTTTTTATTTTTTCAAAATGTATATTTGACCCTAACCTTAACCCTTGCAAACATGAGACAAAAACAGTTGTAAATATTTGTCTTTATGGTATAACACTGCAGTGCATTAGTTTAGTTACTATTGTTAGTAGTATTTACTATTGTTAGTTGATTTTAGTACTATTTTTTATTTATTTTGGTATTTAATACAATTAGTAGTATTTAGTATTGTTAGTGGATTTAAGTTGTAATTAGTATTGTTAGAAGTAGTATTAGTGTGTAGTATTGTTGGTGTGGTCAGTAGTGTTTCAGATGAATGATCCAGTCTGTCTCACAGGACACCTCAGTGTGATGATGACCCTCCTCCTGCTCCTCAGCCTACAGCTGACCCTGGCCTCCCCCCTCCAGCCAGCACACAGGTACTGACCCCTGACCCTGGCCCTAATGACCCCTGACCCTGGCCCTAATGACCCCTGACCCTGGCCCTAATGACCCCTGACCCTGGCCCTAATGACCCCTCACCCTGGCCCTAATGACCCCTGACCCTGGCCCTAATGACCCCTCACCCTGGCCCTAATGACCCCTCACCCTGGCCCTAATGACCCCTGACCCTGGCCCTAATGACCCCTGACCCTGGCCCTAATGACCCAAATTACTAACTCTACCCTTGACCCTTAACAACAACCTCTCACCCAAACCCTCAACTCTGACCCCTAACCCATGACCCAGGCCCTAACCCTGACTCTTAACAATGACCCCTGACCCTGGCCCTAACCCTGGCCCTAACCCTGACTCTTATCAATGACCCCTGACCCTGGCCCTAACACCAAAATCCATTAGCGCACAAAAAACACATAACAGTAGTAGTAGGAGTCAGGTGGCTGAGCAGTTAAAGAATCGGGCTAGTAATAAGAAGGTCGCTGGTTTGATTCCTGGACGTGTCAAATGACGTTGTGTCCTTGGGCAAGGCACTTCACCCTACTTGCCTTGGGGGAATGTCCCTGTCCTGACTGTAAGTCGCTCTGGATAAGAGCCTCTGCTAAATGACTAAATGTAAATGTAGTAGTCTATACACACATAACAGTAGTCTATACACTCTTCTGTTGCCCTCCAGGAGGCAAGCAGATGTCCGGGCCGCAGACCGGACTCTGACCAGGGCAGGAGAACCAGACCTGAGCCTGCCTGGCCCGGACGTGGTGCCCTTCATAAACACTGAGGCTGCTCCTGAACGGTAAAGAAGGTTTTAGGTCTGGTGACGCGAGAGCTGATGTTCTGGATGAGGGTTCTGTGTTTTTATGTGGATGATAGCAGAGATTATATCTAAGCACATGAGAGTTCTGCACTTTAAGTGTACGCTATGTGTGTTTTACTAATTAAAAGTGTCATCCTACACAAAAACATTGTAGGATAAAAAAAATCCTAACTTTCTGTGTGTCCTTTTTCAAACTTCTCCGTCGCTCACAGCATGGGACTGAAGACTCGAGCTAAGCGCGCGCCGCAGCGAGGCTGCCAGCTTGGCACGTGTCAACTGCACAACCTGGCGGACACCTTGTACCAGATGGGCAAAACGAACGGGAAAGACCAGTCTCAGAGAGCCCACGACCCGCAGGGTTACGGACGATAGTGGCAAGACTGACAGAGAACAATAAAGGCCTGATGAGATGGGAATGGGGGGAGGGGGGGGTTAGAATATATGATATTACGTTCCCTTTACCGCTCACCGTTTGTTGTATTCACGGGACTGGTACTCATTCCGCAACAGTGCAGCGCGCGGGTAGTGAATGCATATTCTATGATCCATGACGTTTTATACTGTTCTGTATAAAAGAGAGATGCTTATATTTAAATGTGTTTCAAAATAAATCTATAATATAAATTCAGTTATTTGTCCTCTTGTGTTGCTGTTCAATGTTTATTGTCCGTGTACGTGTAGGTCTACAAGGCCCAGTTTGGCTATGACAATCATCTCCACAGATCATGTCCAGATCTGAATAGTTTGTAATAAGATTTCCTCTTTCTACCGGCATTCTGGCGACGGTACCATTTTTTCACCACTCCCCCACCTTGCCTGACCAGAAAATCCACACGCAGCTGTAGCTAACCACACCCGACTGTGTTACCTGTTGCGTAGCCTACCTTTACCTGAACGCACCGCTTCGAGCATGAAGTAACATTGTAACCGGCAACAACAAATGTTTGTCTTTATTTGAGCTTTCCCAAATCCGAAGATATTAAATATGAACATCAACGACGAGGGCGGAGGAGGCGATATCGTGGGAATGTCAGCCTCCGAGAAACATCAGGTAAGGACGTGAATCACCTCTGCGAGTCACATTTAAACAGATTTGTTTTTGGGCTAGTCATAGTTCAGGCATACGAAACCACGTTTTACTTGCGTCGCTGGGTGCGTTAGCTGCGCTGCATTTTATTCCCACATGTAGCCTATTAAAAACTCTTGTCTAATTTACAAAAATAAATCAGTGGCTGCTATAGCAAGTTCGTCGTTTTGAAATGTGCGTATCGGTAAGATCTCATTAACCGTCAGACTACCCACGCATTAAGAACCGATTAAGATGGCTGTTTTGAAAAGTAAACATTTGAAAAATAGGTAATTTAGGTTAGGTTTTAGACTCGTGTTGACCTTAGCCTGAGTTGTTACCTGTGACAGTGGTCAAAGGGGAACGTTTAGTATAAACAAAATATATTCGACACAGTGGGTGTTGAATTACTACATAGTTTTGGATTCCACAAGACCGTGGTTTTCTAGGAACTTGTTTGAATAGAAAACAAACAGCAGTCTAGATTTCAAGGAACTGGGTTGGGCGTTTTCGGTTGTAAGGACTAGTTTTTGCACTTTTGTGGTAGCCTAAACGCTACAGGCCTATGTAAAGTCGTAGTCTATGTCCTTGTATTATATTATTGCATTTAATTCTGAATTTCTTGAACATTTTCAACATGTATGCCACATGACCATTCAATCATTTATTTATTTCAGAACTGGATTCCCAAAATAATAAAGAAAAGAGTTTGCACTACTTTTGTAGAGGACACTGATAGGTAATGTTGCTGAAGAGCTTGTCATGTTATAATCTAACTTTATCTTCAACTATAGAGGGTACAATATCTGGGGGTGTAAGGTGTGCTTGCCTCTGTTGCAGCTGGGGAAGTTTTTCTATTTTCCCTTGTGTTATCTTCGGGTCATTCTGACCCATCAGTCATTGTGACCCACCGTCGTATTGCGACAGATTTACCGCATACAAAGACAAAGTGAAGCATTTTCTTTTAACCGTTGGGCTGTCTCAGACCCCCCACATTGCAAAGGTTAAAAGAAAATTATTTTAATTTGTTTTTGTATTGGGTAAAATTGGGTAAACACAACGATGGTTCGTTATGAACCTTTGGGTCATGTGACCCGAAGGCAGCACGAGGGTTAAAGGAAAAGGGATAAACTGAAGTCAAATATGATGGAATTATGTTATTTGACTCTATGGGTTCAATCACACACATACACAAGCAACGCTTTCATGAACAAGACACACATTTTGTCATTGACACTGTTGGGACCTCTGATTCACAAGCACGACTACTAAGAGCTACAGGCACAGCTGGACTGTAGTTCTACTTGAGGAGCTCCTTAACCCTTGTGCTGACTTCGGGTCACATGACCCAAAGGTTCATAACGAACCATCGTTGGGTTTACCCGATTTTACCCAATACAAAAACAAATTAAAATAATTTTCTTTTAACCTTTGCCATGTGGGGGGTCTGAGACAGCCCTACGGTTAAAAGAAAATGCTTCACTTTGTTTTTGTATGCGGTAAATTTGTCGCAATACAACGGTGGGTCACAATGACTGATGGGTCAGAATGACCCGAAGATAACACAAGGGTTAACCAGTTCACTTCGGCAACACCACCCTGGTACTGATGGTGTCTGTCCCCTCCCCAGTGATGCCCGGGGGTGCCAGTGCGGGGGGACCAGGGACTCCCATGCTTCGGCCGCACTGGGGGACTACTTCAGCACCGCCATCGTCAGCCGCTGGGACAGCAGCCAGCACTCCTCTGAACAGCCCACCGACGCCTTCGGGGAGGTGGAGTTTGCAGGAGCCAGCAAGAGACACAGCTATGTGGGTGTCTGTTTGTGTCTGTCTGACTGTCTGACTGACTGTGTCTGTCTGTATCCTAGAATTCAGTATAGATTGATAGTTTTGTTCACTCTGTAATTTCTTCATAATTTTGTCTGTTTGTAGTACAGACTCTTCTAAGCGGCTGAATGAAAGGCACAAGCAGCTGCAGTGTCTCACTAAGCAACAGAAGTGTGTTGCAGTTAGCCAAACAGCCCACCGTGTTTAAACTTTCCACAGATAAGATAGTCTCTGCAACTACAGAAATCTCAGCACCATGACTGACATACATTACCTTCCCTTTCTCCCGCCTCCCCCTCTCTCTCCCTCTCTCTCCCTCTCTACCTCTCCCTCTCTCTCTCCATAGTTCCTGCGTCTGTCCTGCGACACCCCCCCCGCCTCCGTGTACCACATGATGACGGCACACTGGCGCCTGCCCCCCCCCAACCTGGTGGTGTCGGTGGTGGGCGGGGAGGGCAGGTCGAAGATCAAGACCTGGGTTCGGGAGGTTCTGCGGCAGGGACTGGTGAAAGCTTCTCAGAGCACAGGTACCTGTACACACACACACACACACACACCAGAACACACACACCAGAACACACAAACCTGTACACACACACACACACACTAGAACAAAGGTACCTGTACACACACACACACACTAGAATACAGGTACCTGTACACACACACACACACACACACTAGAACAAAGGTACCTGTACACACACACACTAGAACAAAGGTACCTGTACACACACACACACACACACTAGAATACAGGTAACTGTACACACACACACACACACACACACACACACACACACACACACACACACACACACACACACACACACACACACACACACACACACACACACACACACACTAGAACACAGGTACCACACCGGGAACAGCCAAGCTTTAATCACCTCTCGTTATCTGGTCTCAGTTATCTGGTCTCAGTTATCTGGTCTCAGTTATCTGATCTCAGTTATCTGGTCTCAGTTATCTGGTCTCAGTTATCTGGTCTCAGTTATCTGATCTCAGTTATCTGGTCTCAGTTATCTGATCTCAGTTATCTGATCTCAGTTATCTGGTCTCAGTTATCTGGTCTCAGTTATCTGATCTCAGTTATCTGGTCTCAGTTATCTGGTCTCAGTTATCTGGTCTCAGTTATCTGATCTCAGTTATCTGGTCTCAGTTATCTGGTCTCAGTTATCTGGTCTCAGTTATCTGGTCTCAGTTATCTGGTCTCAGTTATCTGGTCTCAGTTATCTGGTTTCAGTTATCTCCATGAGGTCAGGTCAGGATTAGGACCAGTCACAAGGGGCATCTTCCTGGGAACAGTATGTCCCTGAACGTTGTGAGACTGTCAGCCTGGGGTGGTATTCCTGTCCTGCTGCCCCCTGCCCCCCTGCCTGTCCCCCCCACCCCCACCCCCGGAGGGAACACTCACTAGGCAGGACACTCAGGCTTATATAAGCATTGTTATACACACTCAAGTACTGTAGGCTCCCCATAGGACCCAAAGTGACAAAGCTGTAAATACTGCTGGAACTCACATCCCCTGGTGTGTCTCAAGACCCAACAACAACACTGACCCTACGAGTACTAGATATAGAAACACACAGAGAGGGAGGGGCAGATAGAGAGAGACAGAGAGAGACACAGACACACAGAGAGAGAGAGAGAGAGACAGAGACAGAGAGAGAGACAGAGAGAGAGACAGACAGAGAGAGAGACAGAGAGAGAGACAGAGAGAGAGACAGAGAGAGAGACAGAGAGAGAGACAGAGAGAGAGACAGACTGAGAGTCTGCTGGGTCTCAGGTCTGTGAACAGCATGAACAGTAGCTGCTGTGTCCTCTGAG